>NC_091381.1:16810561-17048198 GCF_038502225.1 Cherax quadricarinatus
TCTTTGTCCTTTTAAATGCCCTGCTCTGGGGTACTGGAATGTTCTACCCATGTACTCAGAAGTATCTCTTCCGACATATTGTCTACCATTTTCTCAGTGGCTGTTAATATGCCATACATGGGGACTTCTGTGCCTTTCCGATAATATTTCTATGATCTAAATTCTACTAATACCCTTTAACCTTTCCTTACGTTATCTTGTGTGCTTGTCAGCTACAGGTGTTATATAACCTTCAAAACTGACGTGGTAAGAAGTTTTAGTACGTAGACACTGGACGGGCGTCACCAATCCATCAACTCACCTGGTATAATGAACAATCCTGTGATTTTGTATAGCATTGTTGTTTAAGATTGTGTACAGTGGGCTCTACTAAATAATTATCGAGATTGTATAACCCATAATTCGAGTTGTATACTGTATTCCTTTCATGTTTCAAGAGGGAAGATTCAATTATGTTTCTTTCCATGACAGAACTGTTTGGTACTATAATCTGGGCAGCATCGCACCACGGTGGGTGATTACATGCACTAACCTGGTTATAGATGTAAAGTAAATAAGTCTACTCCTGCACAACGCCTGGTTATAGACAGTGTTCGACACCTGCCCTGTCCTGACAGAGTATTTATGCTGGGCTATTCTGATTTCCAGAAATTTACCTGTTTGACCAGTATAATAATGTCATTGACGTCTGCTAGGCCTGTTTACCTTGTGTGTGTACTTGTAGTATTTAAAGATAATAAAATAATATTATTAATAATAATAATAATAATAAAGCAACGGCTTCTGCAACATAGCAGAACCCCTGGCCAAGAGACTTCTTTATCGTTATCCCATACCTGTACTTAGCTCAGTGGTGACCTGTACTTAGCTCAGTGGTGACCTGTACTTAGCTCAGTGGTATCCTGCACTTAGCTCTGTGAAGACTTGTCTGTGTGCTCTCTGTGAATCTGAACCAAGATGTCCTCTCTTGGGCAACTCTACCAACAGCTAAAAGAGGAACTTAGGGTTGCTAAGCTCGAGATACGGCGATTGATGGAGGAAAACAAGAGGATTCGTAGTAATCCTTCTGTTGCGAGTCCTCAGGTCAGTGGCCGGGCAACATGGAACGAAGCTGAAGATCAAGAAGACTGTTGGAGTGGCAGAGACAACAAAGAACCAGAAGACTTCTGTGGTAACTTCCAACCCATTTTCGGTGCTACCCGACGAATGTAGGTTGTCTACTAGGAACGCCACAACGAGCACCAAGGAAGCATTGGCGGACGAGAGTGAGTGACATCCCTTGAAACCCCAATGAAGGCCATAGAGAACGTCACGACGAACTCCACCAGGTGAACAGTAAGAACATTATTTTATGTAAAGTAAAAGGACACAAGTGCAATTAATGTGACATTTAATTGTGGCATCGTTTCGCTCTCCAGGAGCTTTGTCAAGCCGTTACAAACAATTCATGGACACAGAGGGTATATATAGGCTTAGAGTGAGGTGCATTACTAGTGGAAGTAGTAGTAGTAGTAGTGATATAAGTTGTAGTAGTAGCAGTTATACAGTATGGTAGAACAATTAGCTTGCACATGAGTAAAAGGATATGAAATCTATTACTTGGATAGCATAAAAATAATAAGTTAGACAAATATTTCTATTGTATTGTTTGTAACGGCTTGACAAAGCTCCTGGAGAGCGAAAAGTTGCCACAATAAAATGTCACATTAGTTGCACTTGTGTCCTTTTACTTTATATATTGTCGCTAATTCTACCAACATATATAAAACATTGTTTTAGTTAGGGACAGTCAGGTTAACTTTAGGGACAGGAAGAGGAGGCTGAGGGTGTTTTTCTGGGGCTGGGATGGGGGATATTGTTAGCCATCTAGACAATATTGTGAAAGGTAATGGGAACAATCCTATTATCTGTCTCAGTGTGGGAGGCAACGATGTTGGCACACATAGGGGTGAAGACCTGATTAGCAGGTATAGAACGGCAACAGAGATAATTAGGAAGGGTGGGAAGTCTGTGATATGTGGCATTTTGCCCTGGATAGGAGTTGGAACTGAATGGCTGTCCAGGGCAATTGGTGTCAACTGCTGGCTGGACAAACACTGTAAGGAAAATGCAGTAACATTCATAGACAACTTGGACCTCTTCTATTGTAGAAATGACATGTATGCCAGGGATTGGGTTCACTTATCTAGGTTTGGGGTGTGAGCACTGGCCAACACAGTGGAGGGAGCTGTTAGGTCTTTAAACTAGAAATAGATAGTGGTATAGGTTTTTGTGGAAAATCAATGAATTCTCAGTGTAGCGACAGTGTGCATTTTATGGAAACCAGTAATAGGCAGAATGAGGTCGAGTTATTTATTTATTTTATTATCACACTGGCCGATTCCCACCAAGGCAGGGTGGCCCGAAAAAGAAAAACTTTCACCATCATTCACTCCATCACTGTCTTGCCAGAAGGGTGCTTTACACTACAGTTTTTAAACTGCAACATTAACACCCCTCCTTCAGAGTGCAGGCACTTTACTTCCCATCTCCAGGACTCAAGTCCGGCCTGCCGGTTTCCCTGAATCCCTTCATAAATGTTACTTTGCTCACACTCCAACAGCACGTCAAGTATTAAAAACCATTTGTCTCCATTCACTCCTATCAAACACGCTCATGCATGCCTGCTGGAAGTCCAAGCCCCTCGCACACAAAACCTCCTTTACCCCCTCCCTCCAACCTTTCCTAGGCCGACCCCTACCCCGCCTTCCTTCCACTACAGACTGATACACTCTTGAAGTCATTCTGTTTCGCTCCATTCTCTCTACATGTCCGAACCACCTCAACAACCCTTCCTCAGCCCTCTGGACAACAGTTTTGGTAATCCCGCACCTCCTCCTAACTTCCAAACTACGAATTCTCTGCATTATATTCACACCACACATTGCCCTCAGACATGACATCTCCACTGCCTCGAGCCTTCTCCTCGCTGCAACATTCATCACCCACGCTTCACACCCATATAAGAGCGTTGGTAAAACTATACTCTCATACATTCCCCTCTTTGCCTCCAAGGACAAAGTTCTTTGTCTCCACAGACTCCTAAGTGCACCACTCACTCTTTTTCCCTCATCAATTCTATGACTCACCTCATCTTTCATAGACCCATCCGCTGACACGTCCACTCCCAAATATCTGAATATGTTCACCTCCTCCATACTCTCTCCCTCCAATCTGATATCCAATCTTTCATCACCTAATCTTTTTGTTATCCTCATAACCTTACTCTTTCCTGTATTCACCTTTAATTTTCTTCTTTTGCACACCCTACCAAATTCATCCACCAATCTTCGCAACTTCTCTTCAGAATCTCCCAAGAGCACAGTGTCATCAGCAAAGAGCAGCTGTGACAACTCCCACTTTGTGTGATTCTTTATCTTTTAACTCCACGCCTCTTGCCAAGACCCTCGCATTTACTTCTCTTACAACCCCATCTATAAATATATTAAACAACCACGGTGACATCACACATCCTTGTCTAAGGCCTACTTTTACTGGGAAAAAATTTCCCTCTTTCCTACATACTCTAACTTGAGCCTCACTATCCTCGTAAAAACTCTTCACTGCTTTCAGTAACCTACCTCCTACACCATACACTTGCAACATCTGCCACATTGCCCCCCTATCCACCCTGTCATACGCCTTTTCCAAATCCATAAATGCCACAAAGACCTCTTTAGCCTTATCTAAATACTGTTCACTTATATGTTTCACTGTAAACACCTGGTCCACACACCCCCTACCTTTCCTAAAGCCTCCTTGTTCATCTGCTATCCTATTCTCCGTCTTACTCTTAATTCTTTCAATTATAACTCTACCATACACTTTACCAGGTATACTCAACAGACTTATCCCCCTATAATTTTTGCACTCTCTTTTATCCCCTTTGCCTTTATACAAAGGAACTATGCATGCTCTCTGCCAATCCCTAGGTACCTTACCCTCTTCCATACATTTATTAAATAATTGCACCAACCACTCGAAAACTATATCCCCACCTGCTTTTAACATTTCTATCTTTATCCCATCAATCCCGGCTGCCTTACCCTCTTTCATTTTACCTACTGCCTCACGAACTTCCCCCACACTCACAACTGGCTCTTCCTCACTCCTACAAGATGTTTTTCCTCCTTGCCCTATACACGAAATCACAGCTTCCCTATCTTCATCAACATTTAACAATTCCTCAAAATATTCCCTCCATCTTCCCAATACCTCTAACTCTCCATTTAATAACTCTCCTCTCCTATTTTTAACTGACAAATCCATTTGTACACTAGGCTTTCTTAACTTGTTAATCTCACTCCAAAACTTTTTCTTATTTTCAACAAAATTTGTTGATAACATCTCACCCACTCTCTCATTTGCTCTCTTTTTACATTGCTTCACCACTCTCTTAATCTCTCTCTTTTTCTCCATATACTCTTCCCTCCTTGCATCACTTCTACTTTGTAAAAACTTCTCATATGCTAACTTTTTCTCCCTTACTACTCTTGTGGAGAAATTTTCTCCAGGAGGGGGGTATCAGCCCCCTTCAGCCCCCTTCAGCCCTTTCAGCCCGGAGGGGCCACTCAGAAGGGGCGAGTGTCTTGTTTACTGCTAGAGTGAGTAATTGATCACAGATGCTATGCCACGTAATCAAGTGACCTCTGCTCCTTGCAGCGGTGTTGCAACGTGTATTTTTATAAGAGACAGTACATCTCTTACTTAGCAGGACAATTAAGGAAAATCCTGCTCCCACTTTATTACCATAGTAAAGATAGTGTACATTGTTGTCTATGATTAAGACAGCAAGAAACAAACATTCTGCTTTGCTTCATCGAGGAGGTGACAAGGATGCAAGGTACTAGGTCAGCGTTTTTTTTGTGCTGGGGGCAGTGACGGCATGGAGCGCTGTAGCGTCTGGCAGACTATCTTTGACTCTAGTGAGAGTGACACTGACGCCAGGATAACCAACAAAGAACACTGATCTGTGCGTTAGTGTGGACAAAGTGTCTCACAAAACACGATAAACATAAGAGAGGTGTGATCAGCTTCTCTTGTGATACATTGTGAACAATAAAGACAAATCTTGTGGAACATAGTGTACCAGTGTGCGTTTCCTAGACAATGGAAGACGTGGACATCCAAGGACACTTCAGCTTCTATGAAGTCACCGATATCTGTCGAAGGTGTTGAGAACACCATAGCTCACGTTACAAAGAGCAAGGTATGTTACGAATTTCTTGTAGATCGGGGGATTGCGCAATTCTTGAGTCACAAGAAGTTTGTAATCAACCTATAATCGGCAGTAAGGTGTGGACTTTTGAGTCCAAACAAGTAGGTATTTCGTCAGCCATCATCGAATGAAATATGCTGACATAACACCCCCTAGGGGTAATTTATACTTACAAATTGTATCTCTTGACAGCCCACTGTTGTGATGGTTTCGACAGCTTCTAGACCTCGTCTGCAGGGGCGGCTGTGTAGACGATTTGCTGTCATTTATCAGCTAAGTGTTCATTGTATATAGTTATAATAAACACAGCAGGTAAGGCCAAAATTCTCAACAACTCTCTTTACATCATCATTCCACCAATCGCTCCTCTTCCCTCCTGCACCCACTTTCCTGTAACCACAAACTTCTGCTGAACACTCTAACACTACATTTTTAAACCTACCCCATACCTCTTCGACCCCATTGCCTATGCTCTCATTAGCCCATCTATCCTCCAATAGCTGTTTATATCTTACCCTAACTGCCTCCTCTTTTAGTTTATAAACCTTCACCTCTCTCTTCCCTGATGCTTCTATTCTCCTTGTATCCCATCTACCTTTTACTCTCAGTGTAGCTACAACTAGAAAGTGATCTGATATATCTGTGGCCCCTCTATAAACATGTACATCCTGAAGTCTACTCAACAGTCTTTTATCTACCAATACATAATCCAACAAACTACTGTCATTTCACCCTACATCATATCTTGTATACTTATTTATCCTCTTTTTCTTAAAATATGTATTACCTATAACTAAACCCCTTTCTATACAAAGTTCAATCAAAGGGCTCCCATTATCATTTACACCTGGCACCCCAAACTTACCTACAACACCCTCTCTAAAAGTTTCTCCTACTTTAGCATTCAGGTCCCCTACCACAATTACTCTCTCACTTGGTTCAAAGGCTCCTATACATTCACTTAACATCTCCCAAAATCTCTCTCTCTCCTCTGCATTCCTCTCTTCTCCAGGTGCATACACACTTATTATGACCCACTTCTCGCATCCAACCTTTACTTTAATCCAAATAATTCTTGAATTTACACATTCATATTCTCTTTTCTCCTTCCATAACTGATCATTTAACATTACTGCTACCCTTTCCTTTGCTCTAACTCTCTCAGATACTCCAGATTTAATCCCATTTATTTCCCCCCACTGAAACTCTCCTACCCCCTTCAGCTTTGTTTCGCTTAGGGCCAGGACATCCAACTTCTTTTCATTCATAACATCAGCAATCATCTGTTTCTTGTCATCCGCACTACATCCACGCACATTTAAGCATCCCAGTTTTATAAAGTTTTTCTTCTTCTCTTTTTTAGTAAATGTCTACAGGAGAAGGGGTTACTAGCCCATTGCTCCCGGCATTTTAGTCGCCTCATACGACACGCATGGCTTACGGAGGAAAGATTCTTTTCCACTTCCCCATGGACAATAGAAGAAATAAAGAAGAACAAGAGCTATTTAGAAAAAGGAGAAAAACCTAGATGTATGTATATATATATATATGTATGTGCGTGTCTGTGAAGTGTGACCAAAGTGTAAGTAGGAGTAGCAAGATATCCCTGTTATCTAGCGTGTTTATGAGTCAGAAAAAGAAACCAGCAATCCTACCATCATGCAAAACAGTTACAGGTTTTTGTTTCACAGTCATCTGGCAGGACGGTAGTACTTCCCTGGGTGGTTGCTGTCTACCAACCTACTCGAGTTATTGGTGAATATTGGAAACCCAGTGGCACTAGGTGACAAGAACAGTCACAGTTACAGTGGAGGAACAGAAATCAGCAAGAAAAGAGAAGGGAGGTTTTTTAAACATATTTTATACTAATACACGTAGTCGGAGAGATAAGATGGACGAATTGAGATTAGTTGAAAGTGCAGGTAACACTGATGCTTTTGCCATAAATGAGACGTGGTTCAGTACGAAAAAGCGGGATCTGCCTGCTAAATGTCACATTCAGGGTTTTAAACTGTTTCAAGTAGATAGAAGTATTGGTAATGAGGGTGGGGTCGCACTCCATGTCCGAGATCGACTAAATTGTTCATAAAAAAGGGTATGAAGTCTGAAATAACACATACAGAGTCTGTCTGGATAGAATTTTCAGAAGGGTATGAAAAATTTATTTAAGACATGATATACCGTCTCCCAAACTTAGGTAGGGACCAAGAGAGACTACTTAGGGAGGAAATTGTCAAGGCCACAAGGCACGATAATGTAATTCTAGGGGATTTTTAACTTTAGTCAGATTGATTGAAATTTTTGTCTGGGAATTTAGAATCAAACGACGTTTTAGACGTAGTTCAGGATAGCTTTTTGAAGCAGTTTGTGACAGAACCTACAAGGGGAAATAACCTGCTTGACTTGGTTATGGCAAACAAGGAAACCCTTGTTAATAATTTAGAAATTACTGAGGAACTCAGTGCAGGCGACGACAAATCAATTATCATTAGCATTGAGTGGAAGTATGAGAGTAGGAACAACTCAGCAATGGTCTCAGATTTTCGCTTAGCAGATTACAATGGGCTTAGAGAACACTTATCATCCGTTGACTGGGGTAACGAAGAGAACTATCAATATGCAAGCTTTCTAAACACTGTACAAGCTGTCCAAATAACGTTTATCCCATTTAAAGAAATTAGATCGAATAGAAATTACCCAAAGTGGATGAATAATAGGCTCAAATATCTTTTAGGTCAAAAGAAAGGAATTTATAGGCGCATCAGAAGAGGTGAGGTTCATCTTATGAATCAATATATTGAAATTAAGAGGGATGTTAAAAATGGAATAAGAAAATGTAAATGGGACTAGGAAATTAAAGTTGCTAGGGATCGAAAACTAACCCAAAAGTTTTTTTCCAGAATTATTGAACAAAAGTTTGAGATGAGATAGATCCCCTTAAAAATAAGTTTGGGCATCTTACTGACAAAGAGAATGAAATGTGCTCGATTTTTAATAAATATTTTATCTCGGTTTTCACACAGGAAAACACTAACAGTATCCCAGTAATTTACTTTTGTAATGGGCCTGAAGAAGATAAATTATGTAATATCAGAGTCACTAGCGAAATGGTTATGAAATAAGTAGACAGACTGAAACAAAATAAATCGCCGGGTCCTGGTGAGCCTTTTTCAAGGGTTCTTAAGGAATGCAAAATTGAACTCTGTGAACCATTAACTAATATTTTTAATTTATCTCTTCAAACAGGTGTAGTCTGAGATATGTGAAAGCTGGCTAATGTAATTCCTAGTTTTGAAGCAGGGGACAAGTCATTACCATCAAATTACCGCCCAATAAGGCTGACCTCAATTGTAGGCAAATTACTAGAGTCAATCATAGTTGATATTACAAGAAGCCATCTTGATAAGCATAATTTGATTGATACTCTGCATGGATTCACGAAGGGTCGTTCCTGTCTAACTAATTTATTAACCTTCTTCAGTAAAGCTTTCGAGGTCGTTGATCATGACAAAGAATTTGGTACCGTTTATTTAGATTTAGATAGGCATTTGATAGAGTACCGCACCAGAGACTGTTAAAGAAAGTGGCAGCTCATGGCACTGGGGGAAAAGTGCTGTCATGGATCGAGTCATGGCTCACCCATAGGAAGCAGAGAGAATGCTTAAATGGGGTTAAATCCGAGTGGGGATCTGTAACAACTGGCGTTCCACAGGGATCAGTCTTGGGCCCATTGTTGTCTATAATATATATCAATGACTTTGAGGAGGGAATTACTAGTGAAATGAGCAAATTCGCCCATGACACGAAGATAGGTAGGATAACTGATTCAAACGTAGATGTCACGTATGCAGTAAGGCAGATTACTGGGATTTATATCAAGAAGTGTAAGCAACAGAAGTCCAGCGGTTATATTACAGCTTTATACATCATTAGTAAGGCCTCACCTAAATTACACAGCTCAGTTCCGGTCTCCATATTGCAGAATTGATATAAATTAGTTTGGAAACATTTAGCATAGAATGACCAAATTAATACATAGCATTAGAAATCTTCCGTAAGAAAAAAGATTGAAGACCCTTAAATTACATTCACATGTAAGACGAAGAATGAGGGGAGACATGATCGAAGTGTATAAGTGGAAGATGGGTATTAACAAAGGGGATATAAATAAGAAAGAACCCGCAATAATGGATTCAAATCAGATAAGTTTAGATTTCGAAAGGATATAGGAAAGCATTGGTTTGGAAATAGGGTAGTTGATTAGTGGAACAGTCTGCCTAGTAGGGTTATTGAAGCTAGGACCTTGGATAGTTTCAAATTTAGGTTGGATAAATACATGAGCGAGAGGGGTTGGATTTGAGTGGGACTTGTATAATGAGTAAATAGAATCATCAGAACTTATTTCTTGGGTACATCTGAAAATTGGGTTCGGTAAATGTTTTGTTGTTGGGGAGGATTGTAAAGGACCTGCCTAGAATGGGCCAACAGGCCCTACCTTATCACTAAATAGGCACATGGCATCTGCCGAAAAGAAGAGGCCACGATGCTCGATGAACACGACGGAGGACTCGGATTTGGAAATGTGGGGCGCAATTCTAGCGAAGAAGTTGCGAGACCACTCCGTGTCATCAGAGGAAGAGGAAGATCCTGCTCACATTGTAGCAGGTCTGACAGTTCCAACTATGGAGACAGCGAATATGGAAACAGGGGAGGGAATAATCACCCCATCCCCCGAGAAACAAGAAGGATGAATCGCTGTGGACAACAGCAAGAAGTGCCGTCCGTCCAAGGAGCAGGCAAACCAGCTCAACCGACCAGGCAAATTCAAAGGGAAGTCTTACGGGAGCACAGAACCCACTATGGCGTCGTTACATACCTGGAATCACGACACAACCTGAGGTTCAAGATATGGTTCAACCTGAAGGGAGAACCAATACTGACTCCTCTCAACAAGGAAATGTGCACTACTTTGAAGAGAGTAATGGAGACAGACAGCTCCTTCACCCTGGAAGAACTGGATTCTCGGCAGAAGATCACCAAGGGTGTAGTGATGCGATACCAACTGATGATGCCCATCGAAGTAATAGCTGCTCACCCCAGTGTGGTGTCAGCTCAACGTCTCAAGGCAAAGACGGCAGGCAACGCATCAACCCGGCAGGTCCTCATACAGCATGTAGGACCGCTTCCATCCCAGCTGGACCTCGGTTCTTGGGGCAGGTACGATGTCAGTACCTTCACGGCAGAACCAGTTCGCTGTTTCAAGTGCCAGCGTTAAGGACACTTGGGTGCACTCTGTCCGAACAGAGTAATCTGCGGTGTCTGCAGCCAGTGCCACCCTACCGAGGTATGAATCACCAAGCTGAAAAATGCATCGCCACCCATTCCACAATGCCCGAACTGCAGGCAGAAACACCATACCTGGATCCTCGATGCCCCAAGAGGCTCGACAGAATTCAAGGAACTAGGAAGATGCCAACAACTCTGCAGCAGACTACGGCAGATCATCACTCTCAGCGGACGATGGGTGCAGAGAACCCTGCCATACCGCAGACCTCTCATCAGGTCACCCAACTCAATGCCCAGGAATTCCCAACTCTCGAAGTCTCAGCCAGGTGTCATGGACAGGAATCTCCTGTCCCCCTTCCTCAAAGAAAAAACAAAAACAAAAGGAACAAGAGGAGTCAACAAGGAACATCTCATCAACGCGATCAGTAGACGTCACTACACGAGCCCCCACAGGCCATAACACGACAAAGCAGGCACTCTTTGCCCAGCACAGCCGCTTTGCAGGCTCCCCTGGCACCTCACCAGCAGATGCCGACTACCCAACCTGGTATAAAGCAACAGACATCGGTGCACACAATAAAGAAATTCAACCCTCAGCAGCCCCTAAAGACCACAACAGCCCAGATAATATCCCACTGCTTCAAAACCAATGCCAACGCAAGCCCTCACCAGGGAGGATCTCGTAGCACTCATCAAGGCGTTCACGGTTATTTGCAACCCAATCAACTCCACGGAACAACAGAGCGTATTCTGGCAGATGGTCAGTACGCTCCTGAGAGTGTGCTTATTGACCGAGGAAGAGATGGTGGACGCCATGAGTTTGCAGGTTCTCAGAGCGAGCAGGGCTTAGTCCCCAGCTCAGGAAACAACAGCGATGGAATAACTTCCGTACCAAATCACACCCTCAAGGTCCCACAATGGAACATTCAGGGCCTGAGGGGCAAACAGCACCTCATGCTAGAGGCAGTAATTCGGGATCGGGTTGACATCGTCTTGCTACAAGAAACTCTGACTGTGCCCAAGACTTCCCGGTTTTACTGGGTATATTCGGCACATGGATGCGGGCATTCACTGTAGAGGTACAGCTGTATTCTTATCAGATGCAATACCTCACGAGGTGGGGAGAATGTCGAGGTACTGGCCATCCTTGCACACATACCTGGGTCGCCCATTACCATCTATAACATCTACAAGAACCCAAGACACACCCTCGACATTGCAGAGCTCCTCGTGCTAGCACGCACTAAGTGTATTATTGTGGGTGGAGACTTCAACGCACATCACCCAATGCTGCACTCTCACTCAGCAATCAATGCTGCTGGCAGACACATAGCGATGCTCCTACACGATATTCCAGAGCTAAACAATGGAGACCCCACGCACCTGTTGGGTGGCTGCCTCGACCTTACCTTCGGGACAAGACAACTCGCAGTGGGACCCACTCATCCTGACCTTGTCAGTGACCACTTTGCTGTGATCACCACCTTCAACATTAACACGCCCCCCACAGTTATGGTGCCTCCTAGATGGGACGTAAAGAGGGCCAACTGGAAGGTGTTCCAGGATTATCTTTATGATTGGTGGTCCACATACACTCTATCCGAAGACTCTGACACGGCTGAACTCATCCAGGCAGCAGAGTGTACGGTTCCAAAGAAGTCCACAGGACGCACTCACAAAAGAGACTGGTGGTTCTACAACGACGAGTAAAAACTGAGAAATGGCTGGAGTGGTGCTCAACATTCGGGCCTCACACCACCTTATCTGAGATATGGGGCAAGCTTAACATCGCAACTGGGAAAAGCAAGTCCAGGCCACAAGCACACCCGAACAAATCCCAGGAAGCTGAGAAACTGATGGAGGTCTTCACTTCCAGGGGAGCCTCCACTCACCTCCCACAGGACGTCCGGAATATACAGATGGGTCTTCTGCCACAGCACCAGTTAATAATACAAGCTGTATGTGAATCTGAAGATGTGACTGATGAAGATCTCACAGACTTGGAACTCCGACGTGCCATTAAGAACACAGGTGACTGCCCCAGGCATCGATGATGTCACGTACTCCATGAATGCACGGGCTGGTCAGAGTGAACGGGAGGCCATACTAGACGTCATAAACAAGTCGTGGAGGACAAATGACAAATGACACGACAAATTGGTGGAGAGAAGACGTCGCCGCTCCTGCTCTTCGGTTATCCTGAGTTATTCGAGATCAGAGCAACCCTGAACACTGTTACTCGAGATTTTTCTTGGGTTATCCTGAGTTGTCTCGACCAGAGCTGAAAGGAAACTTGCTTGCAGTCACTTCGAGCCCCATCCCATCAAGAGGGTAAAGCGGTGACCAGCCTGCTTGTTCCCTCTCTCCCCCACTACCCCCATCCTCATCCTTCCACACCCCAACCCCTCCCATTACCCAACCCAATACACTGGCCTATCCACAGAACACTCTACTCACACTGCTATCCTTCTAACTTTCCTGTCTTCTTATTTTTCGGCAACTTCGCCTTTGGCGACTTAAAACAAGGCATTTTGACCATCCAGTAGCCCGTGTGGTTTTTTAAAATCCGGCTGATCTTTGCCTTGGGCCCCTGTCTCCCCTCACACCCTCGAGGGCTAGGCTATCTTAGGGGCTGTCCTTCATAAGTCAGCCGAAATAGGAATTAGGATGCAGCACACACAGGCAACTGATTTCTTTTCAGCATATTATCTGAGTCAGCTTTAAATTAGCTGGGCAAGATGACCAATATAAGAGTGAGACTTCGGGTCACTGGTGACCCGAAATCCAAAAGGGAAATTTTAGACTGCATTCGTAGCAAGGCTACCATTGCACCTGTGGACATATTCACCACCCACCCTGGTGCAGTACTACTGCTCTCCTCGGAAGAGGAGCTACTCCACCTTCTAAAAAGAGACGTTCTAGACAAACTCGCTGATGAGGGCATTTCCCCCACCCCACCTGACAACTTCCAGGCTCAGCGCTCAGTGTTTGTTGCACGCATCAACAGCATCATGCGTGAATACACTGACGTTGAGCTCGTGGACGGAATCAACCAAGACAACTCCGAATTCACGGTTCTCAAGGCTTACAAGTTTGCCAAGAACTCTGTCAACCAGCAATCGCTGAAACTTATCCTTGATGCACCTGAGGAAGCCAAATACGTACGTGACCATGGCCTGAAATGCTTCGGCACCAAATGCACGCCAGACCAAGTCAGCATGGAGAGATTCGTCTCCATCACCCAATGCTTCAAATGCTACCACTTTGGTCATAACACTAACAAATGCACCAAAGTGAATCCTATATGCAGCATCTGTGCGTGTGAAGGTTTACTCAGCCCTGTAACAACTTCAGACAGTATTACTCAGGCTGGCTCCTCCTCAGGAAAATTAATAATTCACAAAGATAAACACTATTTATTAAATCAAACATAAAACAACAAAACATGAAAGGTATATCCTATTTGAAAGAAAAATGAAAAATGATATGAATAAAATAACATTTGAACTCAACGCTAATATCTACAAGGGTGTCTAGTGTTGGTGACACTGTTGTTGAAACCGTAGCCGTTGCTGATGATAAGGGGGGGGGAGGTCGCAGGTGTTGGTGACCATCCACTGGCTAGTTCTTCACAGAGAATCGCCGTGATTATTATCCCGATGACAGGAAAGCAGGTTCTTTACCGCTGCAATGCTGTGGAGTTACGTCCTGCACTTTCATACAGGTGCACAGGTAGTTCAATACACAATGGAGAAGTCTCTGGACATTAGTCCTTCTCCTGTTCTGCTCGTTGATTGCCAGGTGACCCTCTCTGACATCCAAGCTGGAAAGATGGACAGGTTACCCACTGCTTAAATAATCACTCTCCATGGTAAGTCTGATACTTAAAAGATGTGGTGATTATTACAACAGTCAACATAGAGCAAGGCTGAAAAGACTAAGTTTATTATTGATCAAAAGTGAAGCTTTCAACCAATAAATCCACTAGAATACAAGGCAGGCATGTACTTACAGTAGAGTTGGGAGCTGTGAGTCGAGTGATTTACTGTTTGACCAGAGCCCCACACGTCACCTTTCGGGGGGGGGGGGGGGAACAGGGAGGGGAAGGGAAAGCAGGAGCTAGACTGACCCAACCTTAACAAGCAGCTGGCCGTCAAACTATCACTTTCAGGGAGGGGGAAAAAAGGCGGGAAAAACGGGAGCTTGACTTGCCCTACCTTAACTAGTAGCCGGCAGACAAAACTATCAATTTAGGGGTTGGGGGAGAAAAGGCGGGAATATCGGGAGCTAGACTGACCCTACCTTAATGAGTAGCCTGCAATGAAAACTATTGTTAATATATATTCCCTCTCTACTATCTATTGAACTTTTCCCTCACAGTGTGGATGCCCACGTTTACAAGGACTGCCCTAACAGTAATAAACCCAAATGTATCCTCTGTGGCTGGTCCCACCATGCTGTCTCTCCTACTTGCCCTACCAGGAAAACCGAAGTCCGTAAAGCCCTTGAAAACAGAAAAACTGACCAATGCCAAACAAAAGGCAGCTCAATCTCCTCCCCCTATGTCCCACGAATCTTACCCCAACCTGCCAAACTCCAGCAATGCTCTTACTGATACTACATCGCAACACAATGCGTGGATCCCCAGCCCCCCAGGCCCCCACCCCCTCCATACTCCAGACCTCCACCAGCCCCAAGGGCCTCCCTCCTACCCCATCCCCTCCGGCCTCATCCATGAAAGGATAATAAAGAGCACAGCATATTTCATGCTGGCCAAAGAATGGTCCAAGGGCAACGACCACCTCTGCTGCACCATCCTCAATGAGTTGTTCATTGCAAATGGCACTTCAGCCATAATCATCCCCGACTCGTGCGCCGATACATGAGCCCCTCAACCCATATCCCCGCACACGACCAACCATCCACCAGCATGGAACCAACAACCCCTGCATCTGCACCACTAGCCGATGCACAACCACCCGCCACTGAGGCTGACCTAATGGACCAACTTGGTCCCACCGCCACCCCATGTGAGATACCCTCTGAGCAACAAGACTTATATCAAGACTTAACCAACCTTACTCAACCTCCAATGTCCCCAATGTCGACATTGTCGACAACCGATGAGACTGACGTCTCAATCATCCGAAACAACTCCGACCCTGATTCGCCCCTCAGGCCTAACGACGATTCAGACGATTAAGACTCGTCCATCAGATACCACCGCCACCAACAGCACAGACGACAACCAATTCTCCACTCAGAAGTCCACCCAAGACTACAATCCCCCTCCCTTCCGCATTCCCAACAGAAAGCGCACACAACCGCCACGTGACTGCGCCACCAAACACCCATCCGCTGTGCACAGCAACTCTGCCAAACATGTACAGTAATGGGGATCACAGTTCTGCAAATCAACATCCATCACTTCTTCAACAACCGTTACCTCCTTGAACTTGAACTCTGCAACCACAACCTCAGCTAGACCTGACCAGCACATAAAGATACGTGGGTACTCAACTCTTGAGAAATCTGGGGGACCCAACAGTGGGGTGGCCATCTTAGTGAAGCAGGGGCATGAATTCTGCAACATACATGTCGACGAGGACAACGTCCCTAGCGGTTGAAGTGCCAACATCACACGGGAGACTCCTAGTAATCACAGGGTACTTCCCTCCCAGACAACCGTATATCAAATCCATTCCCTTACACCGACTTCTCAATAGAAATATCCCCACCGTCCTAGCTGGGGACTTCAATGCCCACCACCCTGCTCTCTCCAATTGTGGAGCCACCCTGCCCCAAGGTGACCACAAGGGGAAATAACTATACCACATAATGGCCGCGAAAGACCTCAAATTCCAAGGCCCATTCTTCAAGTCGTTTGTGGGCCACCACCCAGGCACCCCAGATGTAGTCCTCACCAACAGAGACTGTGACTTGTTCCACTGTAGAGTCTCTCCAGGTGGCAACGTTGGATCAGATCACATCCCTGTGGTAATCAAGCTACAGTCCACTCCGTTCCGTACACCCCCCCCCCAACCCAACCTGAAGACGCTAGGTTTCGACCCCTTTAGAGCCTTCTTAGGTAATGATCAAACCATCTCTCTCGAAGACCAGCCCTGCAGTGCAATAGATGGGGCAATTAACTCCCTTCACGCCAGAATCAAAGAGGCCACACAAGCTTGCTGCACACTAACATCGTCCAAGATATACCAACAATACAAACCAACTAGGGAAATCAAGGACAGAATGAACAGGTACCAATTAGAATGCAGTAGACACTTCCTCACAGGGCAACCTTCCGGGAAGCCCTACTAAAATCGAGAAGAGAGCTAATCGCCCTAATAACCCAACATAAAAGGGATCTTTGGGATTATCTGGTGTGCCAAGCTAACCAGTACAAACACCACCCTGACCAATTCTGGAGCATGATCTGCAGACTACTAGGGGCCAACCACACTCCCACTCAACACCTCTCTCACTCCTTCACCGACGAAGATAGTGAGGTAGTGACTACCCTACTTGACGACCCACTGGACCAAGCCAAGCTGATGGGTGAAGTATGGGAGAACATTCTCTCACACAACGACAGCAGAAGATTTAACAACACCCACTACCAGTGGGTCAACCAATGGCGGGACGAGAACCTAGAAGACTTTCATCCTATACCATCAATTGACACAGCTACCCTTGAAGACGAACATTCCCTCACCAGACCAATCACGCTCAGAGAAGTATCCCAGGTCATAGGGCGACTGAGAAACACAGCTCCTGGCCCATCAGGCATAAGAGCTAAACAACTAAAGTACCTCCCCCGTAACTGCAAGATGTTTCTGGTGAATATCTACAATGCCATCTTGGCATCTGGTCACTTCCCAGAGGCTTTCAAGACAGCTAAGATGATCTTCATCGCCAAACCAAACAAGGACAACCGCAATCCCGAGAACTACAGACCCATCTCCCTACTCGGGCAAAGTCTTTGAAAGAATAATCTCTAACAGACTCAACTATTACATGGAGTTCAACCACTTATTCTCTGAAAGGCAGTTCGGCTTCAGGTCCCGCTGCAGCACTCAGCATGCCATAAACATCATCTATGATGCCGTGGCCAGCCTGAAGAAGCAAGTGAACCTGGCCCTTATTGCCACCAGGGACGTACACAAGGCCATCGACAGCCTTTGGCACGACGGTCTCATTTACAAACTCGTAGACCTCCCTGATCACAACTGGACCTTTCTCAGTCTCATCTACAACTTCTTAACAGGAAGAAAAATCATCCCCACCTTCCACGGAGCAGAATTAACCCCCTTCACACCAACAGCAGGAGTACCCCAAGGCTCCTGCCTCAGCCCCGTCCTCTTCAACATATACGTCAACGACCTCCCCCAACCTGAATATACCGACACCATCATCACCCAATTTACAGACGATGTCATCCATGTTGTCTCCTCCACCCCTACAGCTGGTACAAACAAGCATAGGAGAGCAATCGAGAAAATGAATGAACTAAATAGAACTGCCAGGTGGGAGAAGAAATGGAGAATCGCAACCAACCCTGACAAAGTCCTCATCATCACCGTTGGGTGCTTACCATCAACCTTAGAAGAAAAAGGGGGCATTTCCATCAGAGGTACCGGTATTGCTATAAGGAATCCAAACAAGATCCTAGGATACGAGATCGGCAGATTACTCAACTCTACAACCCACATAACCAAAAAAGTAAACCTAGCGAAAGCCTGCCTTGACCAACTCTATCGATTCAAAGCAGCCCCTCCCCACATCAAGCTACACCTGTACAAGATGATGATCAGACCTCTGCTGGAATACCCCTGCGTACCCATGTCGCTCACAACCAAAACCAGCATGCTAAAACTCCAAAGAGTCCAAAACAAAGCCCTCCACTTCATCACGAAGACCAGACTCAGAGACAGAATCAGATCAGAGGACCTACACATACAACAGAGAATCCCCGCAATCAATGTCCGATTAGACAAACTTACTAAGAGACAACTATATGACATGCAGGAACTCTACGTGCCTGACAGAGAGAATCCCCCCCAACCAGTGAACACAACCGACTATACCATCACCACCCCTCCCCCACAGATCCCAAAGAATGACCCTCCAACAAAGAGTTCGACGCTTTATCCACAAGGAGAACTTCCCTCGTCCCAAAATCTTAAGCGACCTCCCCGCAGACGAGGAATGGATACCACCGGAACCATTCTATGTCCAGTAACATGGACTCGCGCTCCCCATCTCCGGGTGACCCACTTCCATCAACCAACACCTCACAACTGACCTCATTGCGCCTACTACTACAATACAGCAGGACACCACCTCAGTCACTGCCTTGCTGGTCGACTCCAGGTGAGCAACCAACCTACATCGAATGCCCGGCAACCTTCGCCTGCAGCTGCGCCTCCTGACCAACCTCTTGCGAAAAAAAGGCAAGCAATTGTATGCAGTATGCATCCTTCCAATTCAATGATGCAATGGTATAACACAATATAGCATTGCGAAATTGATGGGCAGGAGGTATACCCTACTCATAAAACCAACCTCTTTATAAATTACTCAATATGCACACACACACATTCAAATTACACCAAAGTGGATAGGCCACTACCCGTTTATAACCCCACCTACCCCTCCTCCCTCCCCAACCTTTCCCAACTTCCATCCTTACCCATCCTTCTTCCCCCCCTCCCCTCTTACCAAAGCTCTGGTCAGAACCTCGAAGTCGTGGAGGACTGGGACACTCCCAGCATCTTGGAAGAAGGCTAACATGAGACCCATATCACTGACCAGCTGTTTAGCCAAGACTACTGAGAGGATGGTTTTAAACCGCCTCCTATGGAACTTGGACCGCCTCATCATCACATATTTGGCTTCAACAAAGGAGTGGGTACAGCAGAGTGCATAACAACCCTACTAAGCTAGATTGCTGATAGTAACAAAAAACCTAGTATCGTCATCTACCTCGACCTCGAGAAGGCATTTGAGCTAGCCAGCCCCACATCAATTCTAGCAATACTAGCTCGGAAGGGGATCAAAGGATGCCTCCTGGCCTGGATAGAGTCCTTCCTTAGGGACAGGCAGGCCTGTGTCAGCTTTCAGGGACACTACTCTTCCTTTAAAACCCTGGAAAATGGCACGCCACAAGGAGATGAGCCTTCCCTTTCATAATGGTACGCAGCTACTCAGTTATGCTGATGATCTTGCACTCGTAGTGAATGGAAAAGGCAATTTGGAGCGACAGGCTCAGAGAGCTTAGGACCTAAGAGCGCAGTCTTGCAAGGAACTCGGCCTCAAGATCTCCGCCGAGAAGTCTCTTGCAATGATGTTCAAGGGACCAGATCCTGTGAACAGATTACGTATTCAGGATACAGAACTTGAGTGGACAGGCGCCTACCTATACTTGGGAATGTACATTGATATAAAGCTGACCTTTCAGAAACAGGCCGAGTATGTCAGGTCCCGTGCTCTACTCAGACTCAACACCATGAGAGCCATGACGAGGCACCGTGCAGGGGCGAGCAAAGAAGTACTTCACTTGTACTCTATACAAGCTGTGCGCTCGCTCATTGACTACGGTGCATCGGCGTTAGCTCATCTCTTTCCGCAGAGCTTGCAAAGGGTGGAGGTCGTACAAAACCAGGCGATAAGAACTTTGCTTGGGGCCCCCATCTGGACCAACACAGTATGTCTCAGTTTTGAGGCCCGGCTTCCTTCCTTGACTGACAGAGTAAGATACATAAACGCCTGCAAAGTAGCTGTGAGTCGAGTGATTTACTGTTTGACCAGAGCCCCACACGTCACCTTTCGGGGGGGGGGGGGGGAAGAGGGAGGGGAAGGGATAGCAGGAGCTAGACTGACCCTACCTTAACAATCAGCTGGCAGTCAAACTATCACTTTCAGGGAGGGGGAAAAAAGGCGGGAAAAACGGGAGCTTGACTTGCCCTACCTTAACTAGTAGCCGGCAGACAAACTATCAATTTAGGGGTTGGGGGAGAAAAGGCGGGAATATCGGGAGCTAGACTGACCCTACCTTAATGAGTAGCCTGCAATGAAACTATTGTTAATATATATTCCCTCTCTACTATCTATTGAACTTTTCCCTCACAGTGTGGATGCCCACGTTTACAAGGACTGCCCTAACAGTAATAAACCCAAATGTATCCTCTGTGGCTGGTCCCACCATGCTGTCTCTCCTACTTGCCCTACCAGGAAAACCGAAGTCCGTAAAGCCCTTGAAAACAGAAAACTGACCAATGCCAAACAAAAGGCAGCTCAATCTCCTCCCCCTATGTCCCACGAATCTTACCCCAACCTGCCAAACTCCAGCAATGCTCTTACTGATACTACATCGCAAGACAATGCGTGGATCCCCAGCCCCCCAGGCCCCCACCCCCTCCATACTCCAGACCTCCACCAGCCCCAAGGGCCTCCCTCCTACCCCATCCCCTCCGGCCTCATCCATGAAAGGATAATAAAGAGCACAGCATATTTCATGCTGGCCAAAGAATGGTCCAAGGGCAACGACCACCTCTGCTGCACCATCCTCAATGAGTTGTTCATTGCAAATGGCACTTCAGCCATAATCATCCCCGACTCGTGCGCCGATACATGAGCCCCTCAACCCATATCCCCGCACACGACCAACCATCCACCAGCATGGAACCAACAACCCCTGCATCTGCACCACTAGCCGATGCACAACCACCCGCCACTGAGGCTGACCTAATGGACCAACTTGGTCCCACCGCCACCCCATGTGAGATACCCTCTGAGCAACAAGACTTATATCAAGACTTAACCAACCTTACTCAACCTCCAATGTCCCCAATGTCGACATTGTCGACAACCGATGAGACTGACGTCTCAATCATCCGAAACAACTCCGACCCTGATTCGCCCCTCAGGCCTAACGACGATTCAGACGATTAAGACTCGTCATCAGATACCACCGCCACCAACAGCAGAGACGACAACCAATTCTCCACTCAGAAGTCCACCCAAGACTACAATCCCCCTCCCTCCCGCATTCCCAACAGAAAGCGCACACAACCGCCACGTGACTGCGCCACCAAACACCCATCCGCTGTGCACAGCAACTCTGCCAAACATGTACAGTAATGGGGATCACAGTTCTGCAAATCAACATCCATCACTTCTTCAACAACCGTTACCTCCTTGAACTTGAACTCTGCAACCACAACCTCAGCTAGACCTGACCAGCACATAAAGATACGTGGGTACTCAACTCTTGAGAAATCTGGGGGACCCAACAGTGGGGTGGCCATCTTAGTGAAGCAGGGGCATGAATTCTGCAACATACATGTCGACGAGGACAACGTCCTAGCGGTTGAAGTGCCAACATCACACGGGAGACTCCTAGTAATCACAGGGTACTTCCCTCCCAGACAACCGTATATCAAATCCATTCCCTTACACCGACTTCTCAATAGAAATATCCCCACCGTCCTAGCTGGGGACTTCAATGCCCACCACCCTGCTCTCTCCAATTGTGGAGCCACCCTGCCCCAAGGTGACCACAAGGGGAAATAACTATACCACATAATGGCCGCGAAAGACCTCAAATTCCAAGGCCCATTCTTCAAGTCGTTTGTGGGCCACCACCCAGGCACCCCAGATGTAGTCCTCACCAACAGAGACTGTGACTTGTTCCACTGTAGAGTCTCTCCAGGTGGCAACGTTGGATCAGATCACATCCCTGTGGTAATCAAGCTACAGTCCACTCCGTTCCGTACACCCCCCCCCCCAACCCAACCTGAAGACGCTAGGTTTCGACCCCTTTAGAGCCTTCTTAGGTAATGATCAAACCGTCTCTCTCGAAGACCAGCCCTGCAGTGCAATAGATGGGGCAATTAACTCCCTTCACACCAGAATCAAAGAGGCCACACAAGCTTGCTTCACACTAACATCGTCCAAGATATACTAACAATACAAACCAACTAGGGAAATCAAGGACAGAATGAACAGGTACCAATTAGAATGCAGTAGACACTTCCTCACAGGGCAACCCTCCCGGGAAGCCCTACTAAGATCGAGAAGAGAGCTAATCGCCCTAATAACCCAACATAAAAGAGATCTTTGGGATTATCTGGTGAGCCAAGCTAACCAGTACAAACGCCACCCTGACCAATTCTGGAGCACGATCCGCAGGCTACTAGG
The DNA here is from genome assembly GCF_038502225.1 of Cherax quadricarinatus. Lineage (NCBI taxonomy): Eukaryota > Metazoa > Arthropoda > Malacostraca > Decapoda > Parastacidae > Cherax > Cherax quadricarinatus. The sequence continues at coordinate 16,833,306 of NC_091381.1, forward strand.
GGCCAAACACATTCCCACTCAACACCTCTCTCACTCCTTCACCGACGAAAATGGTGAGGTAGTGACTACCCTACTTGACGACCCACTGGACCAAGCCAAGCTGATGGGTGAAGTATGGGAGAACATTCTCTCACACAACGACAGCAGAAGATTTAACAACACCCACTACCAGTGGGTCAACCAATGGCGGGACGAGAACCTAGAAGACTTTCATCCTATACCATCAATTGACACAGCTACCCTTGAAGACGAACATTCCCTCACCAGACCAATCACGCTCAGAGAAGTATCCCAGGTCATAGGGCGACTGAGAAACACAGCTCCTGGCCCATCAGGCATAAGAGCTAAACAACTAAAGTACCTCCCCCGCAACTGCAAGATGTCTGGTGAATATCTACAATGCCATCTTGGCATCTGGTCACTTCCCAGAAGCTTTCAAGACAGCTAAGATGATCTTCATCGCCAAACCAAACAAAGACAACCGCAATCCCGAGAACTACAGACCCATCTCCCTACTCGGGCAAAGTCTTTGAAAGAATAATCTCTAACAGACTCAACTATTACATGGAGTTCAACCACTTATTCTCTGAAAGGCAGTTCGGCTTCAGGTCCCGCTGCAGCACTCAGCATGCCATAAACATCATCTATGATGCCGTGGCCAGCCTGAAGAAGCAAGTGAACCTGGCCCTTATTGCCACCAGGGACGTACACAAGGCCATCGACAGCCTTTGGCACGACGGTCTCATTTACAAACTCGTAGACCTCCCTGATCACAACTGGACCTTTCTCAGTCTCATCTACAACTTCTTAACAGGAAGAAAAATCATCCCCACCTTCCACGGAGCAGAATTAACCCCCTTCACACCAACAGCAGGAGTACCCCAAGGCTCCTGCCTCAGCCCCGTCCTCTTCAACATATACGTCAACGACCTCCCCCAACCTGAATATACCGACACCATCATCACCCAATTTACAGACGATGTCATCCATGTTGTCTCCTCCACCCCTACAGCTGGTACAAACAAGCATAGGAGAGCAATCGAGAAAATGAATGAACTAAATAGAACTGCCAGGTGGGAGAAGAAATGGAGAATCGCAACCAACCCTGACAAAGTCCTCATCATCACCGTTGGGTGCTTACCATCAACCTTAGAAGAAAAAGGGGGCATTTCCATCAGAGGTACCGGTATTGCTATAAGGAATCCAAACAAGATCCTAGGATACGAGATCGGCAGATTACTCAACTCTACAACCCACATAACCAAAAAAGTAAACCTAGCGAAAGCCTGCCTTGACCAACTCTATCGATTCAAAGCAGCCCCTCCCCACATCAAGCTACACCTGTACAAGATGATGATCAGACCTCTGCTGGAATACCCCTGCGTACCCATGTCGCTCACAACCAAAACCAGCATGCTAAAACTCCAAAGAGTCCAAAACAAAGCCCTCCACTTCATCACGAAGACCTGACTCAGAGACAGAATCAGATCAGAGGACCTACACATACAACAGAGAATCCCCGCAATCAATGTCCGATTAGACAAACTTACTAAGAGACAACTATATGACATGCAGGAACTCTACGTGCCTGACAGAGAGAATCCCCCCCAACCAGTGAACACAACCGACTATACCATCACCACCCCTCCCCCACAGATCCCAAAGAATGACCCTCCAACAAAGAGTTCGACGCTTTATCCACAAGGAGAACTTCCCTCGTCCCAAAATCTTAAGCGACCTCCCCGCAGACGAGGAATGGATACCACCGGAACCATTCTATGTCCAGTAACATGGACTCGCGCTCCCCATCTCCGGGTGACCCACTTCCATCAACCAACACCTCACAACTGACCTCATTGCGCCTACTACTACAATACAGCAGGACACCACCTCAGTCACTGCCTTGCTGGTCGACTCCAGGTGAGCAACCAACCTACATCGAATGCCCGGCAACCTTCGCCTGCAGCTGCGCCTCCTGACCAACCTCTTGCGAAAAAAAGGCAAGCAATTGTATGCAGTATGCATCCTTCCAATTCAATGATGCAATGGTATAACACAATATAGCATTGCGAAATTGATGGGCAGGAGGTATACCCTACTCATAAAACCAACCTCTTTATAAATTACTCAATATGCACACACACACATTCAAATTACACCAAAGTGGATAGGCCACTACCCGTTTATAACCCCACCTACCCCTCCTCCCTCCCCAACCTTTCCCAACTTCCATCCTTACCCATCCTTCTTCCCCCCCCTCCCCTCTTACCAAAGCTCTGGTCAGAACCTCGAAGTCGTGGAGGACTGGGACACTCCCAGCATCTTGGAAGAAGGCTACCATGAGACCCATATCACTGACCAGCTGTTTAGCCAAGACTACTGAGAGGATGGTTTTAAACCGCCTCCTATGGAACTTGGACCGCCTCATCATCACATATTTGGCTTCAACAAAGGAGTGGGTACAGCAGAGTGCATAACAACCCTACTAAGCTAGATTGCTGATAGTAACAAAAAACCTAGTATCGTCATCTACCTCGACCTCGAGAAGGCATTTGAGCTAGCCAGCCCCACATCAATTCTAGCAATACTAGCTCAGAAGGGGATCAAAGGATGCCTCCTGGCCTGGATAGAGTCCTTCCTTAGGGACAGGCAGGCCTGTGTCAGCTTTCAGGGACACTACTCTTCCTTTAAAACCCTGGAAAACGGCACGCCACAAGGAGATGAGCCTTCCCTTTCATAATGGTACGCAGCTACTCAGTTATGCTGATGATCTTGCACTCGTAGTGAATGGAAAAGGCAATTTGGAGCGACAGGCTCAGAGAGCTTCGGACCTAAGAGCGCAGTCTTGCAAGGAACTCGGCCTCAAGATCTCCGCCGAGAAGTCTCTTGCAATGATGTTCAAGGGACCAGATCCTGTGAACAGATTACGTATTCAGGATACAGAACTTGAGTGGACAGGCGCCTACCTATACTTGGGAATGTACATTGATATAAAGCTGACCTTTCAGAAACAGGCCGAGTATGTCAGGTCCCGTGCTCTACTCAGACTCAACACCATGAGAGCCATGACGAGGCACCGTGCAGGGGCGAGCAAAGAAGTACTTCACTTGTACTCTATACAAGCTGTGCGCTCGCTCATTGACTACGGTGCATCGGCGTTAGCTCATCTCTTTCCGCAGAGCTTGCAAAGGGTGGAGGTCGTACAAAACCAGGCGATAAGAACTTTGCTTGGGGCCCCCATCTGGACCAACACAGTATGTCTCAGTTTTGAGGCCCGGCTTCCTTCCTTGACTGACAGAGTAAGATACATAAACGCCTGCAAAGTAGCTGTGAGTCGAGTGATTTACTGTTTGACCAGAGCCCCACACGTCACCTTTCGGGGGGGGGGGAAGAGGGAGGGGAAGGGATAGCAGGAGCTAGACTGACCCTACCTTAACAATCAGCTGGGAGTCAAACTATCACTTTCAGGGAGGGGGAAAAAAGGCGGGAAAAACGGGAGCTTGACTTGCCCTACCTTAACTAGTAGCCGGCAGACAAACTATCAATTTAGGGGTTGGGGGAGAAAAGGAGGGAATATCGGGAGCTAGACTGACCCTACCTTAATGAGTAGCCTGCAATGAAACTATTGTTAATATATATTCCCTCTCTACTATCTATTGAACTTTTCCCTCACAGTGTGGATGCCCACGTTTACAAGGACTGCCCTAACAGTAATAAACCCAAATGTATCCTCTGTGGCTGGTCCCACCATGCTGTCTCTCCTACTTGCCCTACCAGGAAAACCGAAGTCCGTAAAGCCCTTGAAAACAGAAAACTGACCAATGCCAAACAAAAGGCAGCTCAATCTCCTCCCCCTATGTCCCACGAATCTTACCCCAACCTGCCAAACTCCAGCAATGCTCTTACTGATACTACATCGCAAGACAATGCGTGGATCCCCAGCCCCCCAGGCCCCCACCCCCTCCATACTCCAGACCTCCACCAGCCCCAAGGGCCTCCCTCCTACCCCATCCCCTCCGGCCTCATCCATGAAAGGATAATAAAGAGCACAGCATATTTCATGCTGGCCAAAGAATGGTCCAAGGGCAACGACCACCTCTGCTGCACCATCCTCAATGAGTTGTTCATTGCAAATGGCACTTCAGCCATAATCATCCCCGACTCGTGCGCCGATACATGAGCCCCTCAACCCATATCCCCGCACACGACCAACCATCCACCAGCATGGAACCAACAACCCCTGCATCTGCACCACTAGCCGATGCACAACCACCCGCCACTGAGGCTGACCTAATGGACCAACTTGGTCCCACCGCCACCCCATGTGAGATACCCTCTGAGCAACAAGACTTATATCAAGACTTAACCAACCTTACTCAACCTCCAATGTCCCCAATGTCGACATTGTCGACAACCGATGAGACTGACGTCTCAATCATCCGAAACAACTCCGACCCTGATTCGCCCCTCAGGCCTAACGACGATTCAGACGATTAAGACTCGTCATCAGATACCACCGCCACCAACAGCAGAGACGACAACCAATTCTCCACTCAGAAGTCCACCCAAGACTACAATCCCCCTCCCTCCCACATTCCCAACAGAAAGCGCACACAACCGCCACGTGACTGCGCCACCAAACACCCATCCGCTGTGCACAGCAACTCTGCCAAACATGTACAGTAATGGGGATCACAGTTCTGCAAATCAACATCCATCACTTCTTCAACAACCGTTACCTCCTTGAACTTGAACTCTGCAACCACAACCTCAGCTAGACCTGACCAGCACATAAAGATACGTGGGTACTCAACTCTTGAGAAATCTGGGGGACCCAACAGTGGGGTGGCCATCTTAGTGAAGCAGGGGCATGAATTCTGCAACATACATGTCGACGAGGACAACGTCCTAGCGGTTGAAGTGCCAACATCACACGGGAGACTCCTAGTAATCACAGGGTACTTCCCTCCCAGACAACCGTATATCAAATCCATTCCCTTACACCGACTTCTCAATAGAAATATCCCCACCGTCCTAGCTGGGGACTTCAATGCCCACCACCCTGCTCTCTCCAATTGTGGAGCCACCCTGCCCCAAGGTGACCACAAGGGGAAATAACTATACCACATAATGGCCGCGAAAGACCTCAAATTCCAAGGCCCATTCTTCAAGTCGTTTGTGGGCCACCACCCAGGCACCCCAGATGTAGTCCTTACCAACAGAGACTGTGACTTGTTCCACTGTAGAGTCTCTCCAGGTGGCAACGTTGGATCAGATCACATCCCTGTGGTAATCAAGCTACAGTCCACTCCGTTCCGTACACCCCCCCCCCAACCCAACCTGAAGACGCTAGGTTTCGACCCCTTTAGAGCCTTCTTAGGTAATGATCAAACCGTCTCTCTCGAAGACCAGCCCTGCAGTGCAATAGATGGGGCAATTAACTCCCTTCACACCAGAATCAAAGAGGCCACACAAGCTTGCTTCACACTAACATCGTCCAAGATATACTAACAATACAAACCAACTAGGGAAATCAAGGACAGAATGAACAGGTACCAATTAGAATGCAGTAGACACTTCCTCACAGGGCAACCCTCCCAGGAAGCCCTACTAAGATCGAGAAGAGAGCTAATCGCCCTAATAACCCAACATAAAAGAGATCTTTGGGATTATCTGGTGAGCCAAGCTAACCAGTACAAACGCCACCCTGACCAATTCTGGAGCACGATCCGCAGGCTACTAGGGGCCAAACACATTCCCACTCAACACCTCTCTCACTCCTTCACCGACGAAAATGGTGAGGTAGTGACTACCCTACTTGACGACCCACTGGACCAAGCCAAGCTGATGGGTGAAGTATGGGAGAACATTCTCTCACACAACGACAGCAGAAGATTTAACAACACCCACTACCAGTGGGTCAACCAATGGCGGGACGAGAACCTAGAAGACTTTCATCCTATACCATCAATTGACACAGCTACCCTTGAAGACGAACATTCCCTCACCAGACCAATCACGCTCAGAGAAGTATCCCAGGTCATAGGGCGACTGAGAAACACAGCTCCTGGCCCATCAGGCATAAGAGCTAAACAACTAAAGTACCTCCCCCGTAACTGCAAGATGTTTCTGGTGAATATCTACAATGCCATCTTGGCATCTGGTCACTTCCCAGAGGCTTTCAAGACAGCTAAGATGATCTTCATCGCCAAACCAAACAAGGACAACCGCAATCCCGAGAACTACAGACCCATCTCCCTACTCGGGCAAAGTCTTTGAAAGAATAATCTCTAACAGACTCAACTATTACATGGAGTTCAACCACTTATTCTCTGAAAGGCAGTTCGGCTTCAGGTCCCGCTGCAGCACTCAGCATGCCATAAACATCATCTATGATGCCGTGGCCAGCCTGAAGAAGCAAGTGAACCTGGCCCTTATTGCCACCAGGGATGTACACAAGGCCATCCACAGCCTTTGGCACGACGGTCTCATTTACAAACTCGTAGACCTCCCTGATCACAACTGGACCTTTCTCAGTCTAATCTACAACTTCTTAACAGGAAGAAAAATCATCCCCACCTTCCACGGAGCAGAATTAACCCCCTTCACACCAACAGCAGGAGTACCCCAAGGCTCCTGCCTCAGCCCCGTCCTCTTCAACATATACGTCAACGACCTCCCCCAACCTGAATATACCGACACCATCATCACCCAATTTACAGACGATGTCATCCATGTTGTCTCCTCCACCCCTACAGCTGGTACAAACAAGCATAGGAGAGCAATCGAGAAAATGAATGAACTAAATAGAACTGCCAGGTGGGAGAAGAAATGGAGAATCGCAACCAACCCTGACAAAGTCCTCATCATCACCGTTGGGTGCTTACCATCAACCTTAGAAGAAAAAGGGGGCATTTCCATCAGAGGTACCGGTATTGCTATAAGGAATCCAAACAAGATCCTAGGATACGAGATCGGCAGATTACTCAACTCTACAACCCACATAACCAAAAAAGTAAACCTAGCGAAAGCCTGCCTTGACCAACTCTATCGATTCAAAGCAGCCCCTCCCCACATCAAGCTACACCTGTACAAGATGATGATCAGACCTCTGCTGGAATACCCCTGCGTACCCATGTCGCTCACAACCAAAACCAGCATGCTAAAACTCCAAAGAGTCCAAAACAAAGCCCTCCACTTCATCACGAAGACCTGACTCAGAGACAGAATCAGATCAGAGGACCTACACATACAACAGAGAATCCCCGCAATCAATGTCCGATTAGACAAACTTACTAAGAGACAACTATATGACATGCAGGAACTCTACGTGCCTGACAGAGAGAATCCCCCCCAACCAGTGAACACAACCGACTATACCATCACCACCCCTCCCCCACAGATCCCAAAGAATGACCCTCCAACAAAGAGTTCGACGCTTTATCCACAAGGAGAACTTCCCTCGTCCCAAAATCTTAAGCGACCTCCCCGCAGACGAGGAATGGATACCACCGGAACCATTCTATGTCCAGTAACATGGACTCGCGCTCCCCATCTCCGGGTGACCCACTTCCATCAACCAACACCTCACAACTGACCTCATTGCGCCTACTACTACAATACAGCAGGACACCACCTCAGTCACTGCCTTGCTGGTCGACTCCAGGTGAGCAACCAACCTACATCGAATGCCCGGCAACCTTCGCCTGCAGCTGCGCCTCCTGACCAACCTCTTGCGAAAAAAAGGCAAGCAATTGTATGCAGTATGCATCCTTCCAATTCAATGATGCAATGGTATAACACAATATAGCATTGCGAAATTGATGGGCAGGAGGTATACCCTACTCATAAAACCAACCTCTTTATAAATTACTCAATATGCACACACACACATTCAAATTACACCAAAGTGGATAGGCCACTACCCGTTTATAACCCCACCTACCCCTCCTCCCTCCCCAACCTTTCCCAACGTCCATCCTGACCCATCCGTCTTCCCCCCCCCTCCCCTCTTACCAAATCTCGGGTCAGAACCTCGAAGTCGTGGAGGACTGGGACACTCCCAGCATCTTGGAAGAAGGCTACCATGAGACCCATATCACTGACCAGCTGTTTAGCCAAGACTACTGAGAGGATGGTTTTAAACCGCCTCCTATGGAACTTGGACCGCCTCATCATCACATATTTGGCTTCAACAAAGGAGTGGGTACAGCAGAGTGCATAACAACCCTACTAAGCTAGATTGCTGATAGTAACAAAAAACCTAGTATCGTCATCTACCTCGACCTCGAGAAGGCATTTGAGCTAGCCAGCCCCACATCAATTCTAGCAATACTAGCTCGGAAGGGGATCAAAGGACGCCTCCTGGCCTGGATAGAGTCCTTCCTTAGGGACAGGCAGGCCTGTGTCAGCTTTCAGGGACACTACTCTTCCTTTAAAACCCTGGAAAACGGCACGCCACAAGGAGATGAGCCTTCCCTTTCATAATGGTACGCAGCTACTCAGTTATGCTGATGATCTTGCACTCGTAGTGAATGGAAAAGGCAATTTGGAGCGACAGGCTCAGAGAGCTTCGGACCTAAGAGCGCAGTCTTGCAAGGAACTCGGCCTCAAGATCTCCGCCGAGAAGTCTCTTGCAATGATGTTCAAGGGACCAGATCCTGTGAACAGATTACGTATTCAGGATACAGAACTTGAGTGGACAGGCGCCTACCTATACTTGGGAATGTACATTGATATAAAGCTGACCTTTCAGAAACAGGCCGAGTATGTCAGGTCCCGTGCTCTACTCAGACTCAACACCATGAGAGCCATGACGAGGCACCGTGCAGGGGCGAGCAAAGAAGTACTTCACTTGTACTCTATACAAGCTGTGCGCTCGCTCATTGACTACGGTGCATCGGCGTTAGCTCATCTCTTTCCGCAGAGCTTGCAAAGGGTGGAGGTCGTACAAAACCAGGCGATAAGAACTTTGCTTGGGGCCCCCATCTGGACCAACACAGTATGTCTCAGTTTTGAGGCCCGGCTTCCTTCCTTGACTGACAGAGTAAGATACATAAACGCCTGCAAAGTAGCCACAATTCTGCGCCGACAGCAAGGTACCCCATTGAGAAGACGGATATTGGCAACCCTGATACAAGATCCTTTTCTTTTCACGGACTACTCTTGGATTCGTTCGTTTTGTGCTGCTGGGCGGAAGCTGCTACCTATACAACTATTCCTTGAGAAGAGTTGTGACCTTCCTGATGCCAAGTATCATCCACCACCTCCCTGGCGTCCAGATCCAGCTGATATTTGGGTCATGCAACTACCTACCTCTAAGCGTCTCTGTAGTCAAGATACCCTCGGCAAACATGCTGAGACAAGCATGGCACTGACAGAGGGATGCACATGTTCAGTGTATTTCACAGGTGGCCATTCAGCAGGCATTGTCACATGCCCTACGACATTGACTCCGACCTGTCATACATGTTGACTCCACCTCTGCAATCAATTCCCTCTCCCATCCCCAACCACAGGACAATTTTCACCTCATTACATCGATTCTGAGCATAATGACAGCCTTAGAAGCTCAGGGCAACAGATCGACATTAAACTGGATCCCCAGCCATGCTGACATCCCGGAAAATGAGGCGGCAGATGATGCAGCCAAGGCAGCAACAGATTATCCACATGTTGGGATTACTGTCCCCATCAGCCTACGACAGACCAAACTGGTAGCCGCCAGTGCAATAAAACTTATGGGGGAGGTCCTAGGTGATACCCCATCTCAACAATGGTACCGAGCAACGACTCAGGGAGAACCCCCTCCATATGATAGAAGCTGGTCCAGAGTGCAGTGTACCGCCATCCATCGGCTTCGTTTGGGCTTTCCCACAGCCATGATGATGGTAGACAAGACTGAGGAGATGTGCCAGCACTGCTAGTACGTTGTCCATCGCCCCCTAACACACTGTCTTCTGAAGTGCAAAGTTACTGAGACACTCCGCAGGCAACCAGCACTGATGTCCCCTCCCAAAGAGGACCCAGAGATGACCGGCTACACTAGTGTACCATGGAGTCAACGAACCAGACAAGCTGTTGCCCGTAATAACGACATCTCCTCCTCGCTAGTGTCCACAGGAGTACATACGGTGTTGTCGCTTATGAGATGCACCAGATAAACTGGCCAGAAGAGTGCTTGAGCAGCATACGTTGCATCACTGTAGAAACCTTTATCCTTCGGGAGCCAGACGGGTCATCGCAAGATTGAGACCCGTGCCAGGACTACGGTCTTGGCGAACATTATACATACATACATACACCAAGGTAGATCTGTTTGTGGCCTGATAAAGCCAACTGTGTGGGCGAAACGTTGCCACTAAAGGATCACATTATACTGCTTCTGTGTTCCACTCCGAAGTCGTTTTCACATTCTGTATGATCAAGCTCTACTTCACATAGTATATAACTTCGAGAGTTATTTTCATTCACAAGGACTAAGACTTCACTCTTATCCACATTGAATTTTATCTGCCGCTTTTCAGACCAAGACATTAATTTGTTCAAATCCTCCTGGAGTTCATTGGTATTTTCCTCAGAATGAATCATACGGCCTATTTTTGTATCATCAGAAAATTTGCTCATGTCACTTGTAATTCCTTCATCAAGGTCACTAATGTAAATGATGAACAACAATGGGCCTAAATTTGATCTTTGTGGAACGTCTCTAGTGACCAGTCCCCATTCAGATTTGACTCCCTTAATGGAAACTCTCTGCTGTCTATTGGTGAGCCATGCCTCTATCCATGCTAGAACTTTTCCTCCTATACTATGAGATGCCACTTTTTTCAAGAGTCTTTTGTGAGGTACTCTATCGTCAATGAAATCTATATAAACAATATCATATTCATTATCACTGTCTACTGCCTCAAATGTTTTATTGAAGAACGTCAGCATACTTGTCAGGCAGGAACGACCTCTCGTGAAGCCATGCTGAGATTCATTAATCAAATTATGCTCTTCAAGGTGACTTCTAATAATGTCAGCTATAATTGATTCTAACAGTTTGCCTGCTATAGACGTCAGGCTTATTGGACGGTAATTTGATGGAATGGACTTGAATATAGGAACTACATAAGCTAACTAAATTCCATCTTGCATTCTCTAAGTACCCTGGAAAACAACTCGTCGGGTACCGGGACTTATTTTCTTTCAGTTTATCTTTCTGTTTGAAAACCATGTCCCTCGCGACAGTAATATTAGCTTATTTGAATTCTTCAGTAACTGAATAATTGTTAATTTCTGGAATCTCATTTACGTCATCTTGTGTAAAAACTAACAAAAAATAATCATTAAATAGATAACACATTTCCAGTTCGTTATCCGCCAGCTGTACATTCCCAATCTTCAGAGGTCCTACCTTTTCCTTCACCTTCGTCCTATACACTTGAAAGAACCCCTTTGGATTAGTCTTTGATTCATTAGCAACTCTAATTTCATAGTCACGTTTAGCCTTTCTAATCCTTTTTTTTACTTCTCTTTTAAACCGAACATATTAGTCAAGGTTAATCTTTCCTCTTTTGATGCGCCTGTAAATTCTATTTTTCTCTCCTAGTAAATGCTTTAGCCTCCTGTTAACCCATTTGGGATCGTTATTACTTGGCCTAATTTATCATTGGGGAATATACTCCGTGCACGTTGTACATTATTAAGAGAAAATTTATAAACTCAGATTCCTTCGTAATCGTAAGAATGATCATCGTCAATAAAATCTTTAGCTAGATAACCCCAATGGAGAATTGACACGTGTTCCCTAAGTCCACTATAATCGGCAGAACGAAAATCAGGGACTTTTACCGTATTATCATTATTCTCATTATCCTATGTAATGGTAAAAGAAATGGATTTGTGATCACTGGCACCAAGCTCTTCAGCGATGTCCAGATTATTTACGAGTGTTTCCTTATTAGACAAGACCAGGTCGAACAAATTATTAGCCCTGGTAGGCTCTGTTACACACTGCTTCAGAAAACAGTCATGAACTACTTCCATAAAGTCACTGGACTCCAGATTACCGGTCAAAAAAGTCCAGTCAATTTGATTAAAGTTAAAATCCTCTACTATCACTATGTTATTGTAACTAGAAGTCCTAACAATTTTGTCCCAAACAAGTCTCCCTCCACAGTGATCCAAGCCTGGAGGTCGGTATATTACACCTAGAATTAGTTTTTCTTGACCTTCTAGAAAATCTACATAAACAGATTCTGTTACTAATCCATCTATTTTCATACCTGTTTTTATGCAACAATTTATATTTTCCCATACATATAATGCAAGTCCGCCCTCTTTCCAGTTATATCTATCCACATGGAAAAACTTAAACCCTTGAATACAGGAATCAGGAATCGTATCCCAACTCTATCAAATATAACATGTTTCGGTTATTGCAATGACATCAAAGTTCCCAGCAGACTCTACCAAACGTAATTCATTCATCTTATTTCTTGCACTTCGACTGTTAGCATAAAATAAATTAACGTTTTTTCTTCTGCACCTTTTTCTGTTCACCTTTGCTTTTACACAATTTCTGTAATTATCATTGCCCAGTGCTGCTACATGACTATTAAAATTCATAATATCAAGGCTAAAGTCAAAATATCCACACTCATTATTTTTCATTCCTAAACCAATACCTCTAGTTAATCCTAGTTTAATGTCCTAATGACACCCTCAACTGAGCTAGCAAGAAAACCCACACCTATTCTGGATAAGTGAACCCCCCAGCCCAGGCACACGTGTCAATTCTGCATTATACTGACAGTGATTGTCTAGCCAACAAATAATATCAACCATTCATTAACAATACCCTTTCTTGGCAAAATGCCACATATAACAGGGTGCCCCTACATCAATGCCTCCAGCACTGAGGCAAATAATAGGACTGGTCCTATTACCGTTCATGATGTTGTCAAGCAGGCTAATATCTATCCCAGCCGCAGGAAATCAAACCGTCTGTCTATTGCTCCTATCCTTCAAGCAGAAGGCCCTATCCATGTACCTAATCTGACTGTCCCCAACAAGCACAATATTTTTACCTTTCTTGTTGTTCTTCGTCTTGACGTTCCCAGTAATCGACTCACATTCGTCGGAGAGCAGGGAGAATGGGTTCAAAGCTTCCACAGTAGCCTCCTGGCTCCTTAGCTTCGTTTCATGATGTCCAGCAACTGTTCTGGTTCCATCCAGTAATGAAACCTCGAAACATGTAATAAAACATATACCAAACTATGGCCAGCCTAGATTAGATCCTGAAACACATTCTCCCGCCTCAATAGACAGACCATTGCTCATATTATCTTAATTAACCACTTAACCAGCGATCCTTCGAAGATCATGCACTCAGCAGAGCTAGGTGTCGATGATCGGAGGATACTCGTGGTATTGGTAAGCCCAAGGCTAATTTCAAGCACATCCCGTTTGAATACCAGCCACTTAAGGCGGGAGAATGTGTCACAGGATCTAATCTCGGTTGGCTACAGTTTGGTATATGTTTCAATACCACTTGTTTCGGGGTTTCATTACTACATAATCTGCTTGTGGAGGCTGGTATTCAAACGGGAGGTGGTTGAAATTAGTCTTGAGCTTACCACTACCACTGCCACGAGTGTCCTCGGATCATGAACAACATCTAGTTCGGCTGGGTGCATGATCTTTGAAGGATCACTGGATAGAGTGGCTTATGGAATGTGAAAGTTGTTCTGTCTCTTGTGGCTGGAGAATGTGTTGCAGGATATAATCCCGGCTGGCTGCAGTTTGGTAAGTGTTTCATTTCCACTTGTTTCGTCGACGAAGTATTCGAGATGTATCTCTGAGATGTTATCTATGCTCTTCTACTCCCTATAGTATGTGTGTCAATGTATTTTGTCTTTAAATAAAGTCCATATATGTATATATATATATATATATATATATATGTATATATATATATATATATATATATATATATATATATATATATATATATATATATATATATATTATTGTAAGCACGAACGAGTGGTATAGATCAATAACAACACTGAACTAGCCATGAACTCGAACCCATGTTGTACTGGCCCGCCTCATGGTGAGCTAGAACCACATGACGCCTTAACCCACAGGACCACCCAATCGTACTTCGTGGTTACAATAATATATATGTGCTGCTTGTTGACTAGTATACCAAACAGAGATGAGAATGAAAATTAGCTTAGAAGCTCCCACAACACCGAATGTCCTGGTATGGCGGTAAAACAGCTAGCTCTGCTGGCTGTGCCATCTTTGTGGGATTGGATGGCCCTGTGGGTGAAGTTGTCATGTGGTTCTAGCTCACCATGAGGTAGCCCAGAACAACATGGGTTCGAGTCCTTGGCTAGTGCAGCCCAAATTCGTTACACAAATACCTTAGTGCTTGAAGCCGAACAGGAGAAGCATCCTCTAGTTTTTACATCGAAACTAATTCAGTTATTATAATTGGCAAACTAGAATTTACACAGATCAAAGTGAATTTCGAGTTATCTTTTAATAAAGTCCACTAACAGGGAATGTTTGAAGCTGATCTGAAGAGTCATTCTCCTTCAGTTACTCGTAATCCAACGCTTCTAAATATTTTCACACTGTCAGTGAAATTTCAAACTTGTTGCTACAGTCTAAACTGATGCGTCATTATCCTTCTCATTGAGTACATTAACGTAATATTTTGACGCACCTCGGATGACGTGTTGTATTTTTATTGAACAAATATCAATCATACGATTCATAATTTTTTATCAATGAAAACCTGTCCAGTCCAAAATAAGTCGAACATTTCGTTCAGCAAGGAGCACTAGAAATGTAAAGGTCATCAGGAGAGGCATTTCCCATCTACCGAACATGTTGCATCCACTCTACGTAATGTGTTTAGTATACTGACAAATTTGTAACTACATTAAGAAATTTTATTGATTAGCAGAATGTTAGATGGCTCTGTTATTGATTAGTGGACTGTTAGATGGCTCTGTTATTGATTAGTGGACTGTTAGATGGCTCGGTTATTGATTAGTGGACTGTTAGATGGCTCGGTTATTGATTAGTGGACTGTTAGATGGCTCGGTTATTGATTAGTAGACTGTTAGATGGCTCTGTTATTGATTAGTAGACTGTTAGATGGCTCGGTTATTGAATAGTGGACTGTTAGATGGCTCGGTTATTGATTAGTGGACTGTTAGATGGCTCTGTTATTGATTAGTAGGCTGTTAGATGGCTCTGTTATTGATTAGTAGACTGCTAGATGGCTCTGTTATTGATTAGTGGACTGTTAGATGGCTCTGTTATTGATTAGTAGACTGTTAGATGGCTCTGTTATTGATTAGTAGACTGTTAGATGGCTCTGTTATTGATTAGTAGACTGTTAGATGGCTCGGTTATTGATTAGTAGGCTGTTAGATGGCTCTGTTATTCATTAGCAGACTGTTAGATGGCTCTGTTATTGATTAGTGGACTGTTATATGGCTCTGTTATTGATTAGTAGACTGTTAGATGGCTCTGTTATTGATTAGTAGACTGTTAGATGGCTCGGTTATTGATTAGTGGACTGTTAGATGGCTCTGTTATTGATTAGTAGACTGTTAGATAGCTCTGTTATTGAGTAGTAGACTGTTAGAGAGCTCTGTTATTGATTAGTAGACTGTTAGATGGCTCTGTCATTGATTAGTAGACTGTTAGATAGCTCTGTTATTGATTAGTAGGCTGTTAGATGGCTGTGTTATTGATTAGTAGACTGCTAGATGGCTCTGTTATTGATTAATGGACTGTTAGATGGCTCTCTTTTTGATTAGTAGACTGTTAGATGGCTCTGTTATTGATTAGTAGACTGTTAGATGGCTCTGTTATTGATTAATAGGCTGTTAGATGGCTCTGTTATTGATTAGCGAATTGTTAGATGGCTCTGTTATTGATTAGTAGACTGTTAGATGGCTCTGTTATTGATTAGTAGACTGTTAGGTGGCTCTGTTATTGATTAGTAGACTGTTAGATGGCTCTGTTATTGATTAGTAGACTGTTATATGGCTCTGTTATTGATTAGACTGTTAGATGGCTCTGTTATTGATTAGTAGGCTGTTAGGTGGCTCTGTTATTGATTAGTAGAATGTTAGATGTCTCTGTTATTGATTAGGTGGCTGTTAGATGGCTCTGTTATTGATTAGTACACTGTTAGATGGCTCTGTTTTTGATTAGTAGACTGTTAGATGGCTCTGCTATTGATTAGACTCTCTGATAGATGGCTCTGTTATTGATTAGTAGACCTTCTGTTAGATGGCTATGTTATTGACTAGTAGACTGTCTGTTAGATGGTTCTGCTATTGATTAGTAGACAGTTAGATGGTTCTGATATTGATTAGTAGACTGTTAGATTGCTCTGCTATTGATTAGTAGACCGTCTGTTAGATGGCTCTGCTATTATTAGACTGTCTGTTAGATGGCTCTGCTATTGATTATTAGACTGTCTGTTAGATGGCTCTGCTATTGATTAGTAGACCGTCTGTTAGATGGCTCTACTATTGATTAGTAGACTGTTAGATGGCTCTGTTATTGATTAGTAGATTGTCTGTTAGATGGCTCTGTTATTGATTAGTAGTCTGTCTGTTAGATGGCTCTGCTATTGATTTGTAGACTGTTAGATGGCTCTTTTATTGATTAGAAGACTGCTGGGTGGGTCTGCTATTGATTAGTAGATTGTTAGATTGCTCTGCTATTGATTAGACTCTGATAGATGGCTCTGTTATTGATTAGTAGACTTTGTTAGATGGCTCTGTTATTGACTAGTAGACTGTTTGTTAGATGGTTCTGCTATTGATAAGTAGACTGTTAGATGGCTCTGCTATTGATTAGTAGACTGTTAGATGACTCTGCTATTGATTAGTAGACTGTTAGTTGGCTCTGCTATTGATTAGTAGACTGTTAGATGGCTCTGCTATTGATTAGTAGACTGATAGATGGTTCTGCTATTGATTAGTAGACTGTTAGTTGGCTCTGCTATTGATTAGTAGACTGTTAGATGGCTCTGCTATTGATTAGTAGACTGTTAGATGACTCTGCTATTGATTAGTAGACTGTTAGTTGGCTCTGCTATTGATTAGTAGACTGTTAGATGGCTCTGCTATTGATTAGTAGACTGTTAGATGGCTCTGCTATTGATTAGTAGACTGTCTGTTAGTTGGCTCTGCTATTGATTAGTAGACTGTTAGATGGCTCTGCTATTGATTAGTAGACTGTCTGTTAGTTGGCTCTGCTATTGATTAGTAGACTGTTAGATGGCTCTGCTATTGATTAGTAGACTGTTAGTTGGCTCTGCTGTTGATTAGTAGACTGTTAGTTGGCTCTGCTATTGATTAGTAGACTGTTAGATGGCTCTGCTATTGATTAGTAGACTGTTAGATGGCTCTGCTATTGATTAGTAGACTGTTAGTTGGCTCTGCTATTGATTAGTAGACTGTTAGATGGCTCTGCTATTGATTAGTAGACTGTTAGTTGGCTCTGCTATTGATTAGTAGACTGTTAGATGGCTCTGCTATTGATTAGTAGACTGTTGGCTCTGCTATTGATTAGTAGACTGTTAGATGGCTCTGCTATTGATTAGTAGACTGTTAGTTGGCTCTGCTATTGTTTAGTAGACTGTTAGATGGCTCTGCTATTGATTAGTAGACTGTTAGATGGCTCTGCTACTGATTAGTAGACTGTTAGATGGCTCTGCTAATGATTAGTAGACTGTTAGATGGCTCTGCTACTTATTAGTAGACTGTTAGATGGCTCTGCTACTGATTAGTAGACTGTTAGATGGCTCTGCTATTGATTAGTAGACTGTTAGATGGCTCTGCTATTATTAGACTGTTAGTTGGCTCTGCTATTGATTAGTAGACTGTTAGATGGCTCTGCTATTGATTAGTAGACTGTTAGATGGCTCTGCTACTGATTAGTAGACTGTTAGATGGCTCTGCTACTGATTAGTAGACTGTTAGATGGCTCTGCTATTGATTATTAGACTGTCTGTTAGATGGCTCTGCTATTGATTAGTAGACCGTCTGTTAGATGGCTCTACTATTGATTAGTAGACTGTTAGATGGCTCTGTTATTGATTAGTAGACTGTTAGATTGGTATGTTATTGATTGGTAGATTGTCTGTTAGATGGTTCTGTTATTGATTAGTAGACTGTTAGATGGCTCTGCTATTGATTTGAAGACTGCTGGGTGGGTCTGCTATTGATTAGTAGATTGTTAGATGGCTCTGCTATTGATTAGACTCTGATAGATGGTTCTGTTATTGATTAGTAGACTTTGTTAGATGGCTCTGTTATTGACTAGTAGACTGTCTGTTAGATGATTCTGCTATTGATAAGTAGACTGTTAGATGGCTCTGCTATTGATTAGTAGACTGTTAGATGGTTCTGCTATTGATTAGTAGACTGTTAGTTGGCTCTGCTATTGATTAGTAGACTGTTAGATGGCTCTGCTATTGATTAGTAGACTGATAGATGGTTCTGCTATTGATTATTAGACTGTTAGTTGGCTATGCTATTGATTAGTAGACTGTTAGATGGCTCTGCTATTGATTAGTAGACTGTTAGATGGCTCTGCTATTGATTAGTAGACTGTTAGATGGCTCTGCTATTGATTAGTAGACTGTTAGATGGCTCTGCTATTGATTAGTAGACTGTCTGTTAGTTGGCTCTGCTATTGATTAGTAGACTGTTAGATGGCTCTGCTATTGATTAGTAGACTGTCTGTTAGTTGGCTCTGCTATTGATTAGTAGACTGTTAGATGGCTCTGCTATTGATTAGTAGACTGTTAGATGGCTCTGCTATTGATTAGTAGACTGTTAGTTGGCTCTGCTATTGATTAGTAGACTGTTAGATGTCTCTGCTATTGATTAGTAGACTGTTAGTTGGCTCTGCTATTGATTAGTAGACTGTTAGATGGCTCTGCTATTAATTAGTAGACTGTTAGATGGCTCTGCTATTGATTAATAGACTGTTAGTTGGCTCTGCTATTGATTAGTAGACTGTTAGATGGCTCTGCTATTGATTAGTAGACTGTTAGTTGGCTCTGCTATTGATTAGTAGACTGTTAGATGGCTCTGCTATTGATTAGTAGACTGTTAGTTGGCTCTGCTATTGATTATTAGACTGTTAGATGGCTCTGCTATTGATTAGTAGACTGTTAGTTGGCTCTGCTACTGATTAGTAGACTGTTAGATGGCTCTGCTACTGATTAGTAGACTGTTAGTTGGCTCTGCTACTGATTAGTAGACTGTTAGATGGCTCTGCTACTGATTAGTAGACTGTTAGATGGCTCTGCTACTGATTAGTAGACTGTTAGATGGCTCTGCTACTGATTAGTAGACTGTTAGATGACTCTGCTACTGATTAGTAGACTGTTAGATGGCTCTGCTATTGATTAGTAGACTGTTAGATGGCTCTGCTACTGATTAGTAGATTGTTAGATGGCTCTGCTACTGATTAGTAGACTGTTAGATGGCTCTGCTACTGATTAGTAGACTGTTAGATGGCTCTGCTACTGATTAGTAGACTGTTAGATGGCTCTGCTACTGATTAGTAGACTGTTAGATGGCTCTGCTACTGATTAGTAGACTGTTAGATGGCTCTGCTATTGATTAGTAGACTGTTAGATGGCTCTGCTACTGATTAGTAGACTGTTAGATGGCTCTGCTACTGATTAGTAGACTGTTAGATGGCTCTGCTATTGATTAGTAGACTGTTAGGTGGCTCTGCTACTGATTAGTAGACTGTTAGATGGCTCTGCTACTGATTAGTAGACTGTTAGTTGGCTCTGCTACTGATTAGTAGACTGTTAGATGGCTCTGCTACTGATTAGTAGACTGTTAGATGGCTCTGCTACTGATTAATAGACTGTTAGATGGCTCTGCTACTGATTAGTAGACTGTTAGATGGCTCTGCTACTGATTAGTAGACTGTTAGATGGCTCTGCTACTGATTAGTAGACTGTTAGATGGCTCTGCTACTGATTAGTAGACTGTTAGATGGCTCTGCTACTGATTAGTAGACTGTTAGATGGCTCTGCTACTGATTAGTAGACTGTTAGATGGCTCTGCTACTGATTAGTAGACTGTTAGATGGCTCTGCTACTGATTAGTAGACTGTTAGATGGCTCTGCTACTGATTAGTAGACTGTTAGATGGCTCTGCTACTGATTAGTAGACTGTTAGATGGCTCTGCTACTGATTAGTAGACTTTTAGATGGCTCTGCTACTGATTAGTAGACTGTTAGATGGCTCTGCTACTGATTAGTAGACTGTTAGATGGCTCTGCTACTGATTAGTAGACTGTTAGATGGCTCTGCTACTGATTAGTAGACTGTTAGTTGGCTCTGCTACTGATTAGTAGGCTGTTAGATGGCTCTGCTACTGATTAGTAGACTGTTAGATGGCTCTGCTACTGATTAGTAGACTGTTAGATGGCTCTGCTACTGATTAGTAGACTGTTAGATGGCTCTGCTACTGATTAGTAGACTGTTAGATGGCTCTGCTACTGATTAGTAGACTGTTAGATGGCTCTGCTACTGATTAGTAGACTGTTAGATGGCTCTGCTACTGATTAGTAGACTGTTAGATGGCTCTGCTATTGATTAGTAGACTGTTAGATGGCTCTGCTATTGATTAGTAGACTGTTAGATGGCTCTGCTATTGATTAGTAGACTGTTAGATGGCTCTGCTATTGATTAGTAGACTGTTAGATGGCTCTGCTATTGATTAGTAGACTGTTAGATGGCTCTGCTATTGATTAGTAGACTGTTAGATGGCTCTGCTATTGATTAGTAGACTGTTAGATGGCTCTGCTACTGATTAGTAGACTGTTAGATGGCTCTGCTACTGATTAGTAGACTGTTAGATGGCTCTGCTACTGATTAGTAGATTGTTAGATGGCTCTGCTACTGATTAGTAGACTGTTAGATGGCTATGCTACTGATTAGTAGATTGTTAGATGGCTCTGCTACTGATTAGTAGATTGTTAGATGGCTCTGCTACTGATTAGTAGACTGTTAGATGGCTCTGATACTGATTAGTAGACTGTTAGATGGCTCTGCTACTGATTAGTAGACTGTTAGATGGCTCTGCTACTGATTAGTAGACTGTTAGATGGCTCTGCTACTGATTAGTAGACTGTTAGATGGCTCTGCTATTGATTAGTAGACTGTTAGATGGCTCTGCTATTGATTAGTAGACTGTTAGATGGCTCTGCTATTGATTAGTAGACTGTTAGATGGCTCTGCTATTGATTAGTAGACTGTTAGATGGCTCTGCTACTGAACAATAAAGCCGTTTAGAGGTGGTATATGCGATTATATTTTACGTGATTGAATTGGAAAAAATTCATTGCTCAATAATAATACTAACCCTGTTCTAATTTTCGTACATATTTTTTGTAACATTTTTTTGGCCTATCAGAAAAGGGTTTTTTAAATTACTGAACGGAAACGAAACTTCAGGAATGGGCGATCGTAAGCTATTGTCGATTGTTTAGAGGAAGAAAAAATAATGGGATTAATCATCACTTAAATACTTAAATGTTTTCTTTCGGAAATGTTTATTTATAACAAAAACAACAATAACAACAACATGAACAATAATAATAATTATTATTATTTTTATTATATTATTATTGTTATAATTAGTAACTTGTATAGATGATCGACACCATGCCTAACCCTTCTAGGGTAGGGTAGGTGCCTGAGCCTGAGCCTTTAACTCATAAGACTGTCATTCCCATTTGCCCCCTTGGGGCGGGGATGGCAGACCAGAGAGGCCTAGCTTGTAGCTAGGCCTGGGGACAGTTGGTCCCAAAGATGAGGAGGTACTTGTGCCTCCTCCCATGGGAGACTTAGGTCTCAGACACTCCCTAAAGAGGGAGCCTAGGCCGGGCCACCACTTGGAAAAGGCCCGGGCCGGGAGAATTCCGGCTAATCTTTAACTAACTAACTAACTTGTCTAGAAGACTTGAACTCTCCTGTAACTGCTTAGTCAACTGGCAATTAACCTTTATCAACATTACCGTCAATATCATGGCGTAAACTCATTATTAATAAGTGTTGATGTGAGGAATCAATGGTTTCCAGGGAACTGCACGAACTACAGTGATCATGAAGCTGGATGGTAGTTAACACTGCAACTATAACATTAGCAGTTACTGGTCAGTCACTCATAATGTCACTATTACCTCTAATACCACCACTGGTGCTACAGCCATTTTGACTTCCACTACCATGAATATCAATTCCATCACCACCATGACTTCAACAAATATTTATCCCACTTATGCTTGTTACAACACTAACAGAGTGAAATGTTTTTTGTGAGTGTATTTCTGTCGTTGTATAGCAAATCTGTTACATATTCTATATGACATTCCTCAACTATAAAGCAACATCCGATACTATCTTCCACGAGTAATGGATATCACGTTTCCCAGCGCTGAATACGTTACATATCCGGAAAGGATACACTGAGGGAGTGTTGCATGTGTGTATATATATCGAGAGGAGCGCATTTCTCACTGTATATGAACCTAGAGATTTGTATGTTTTAGTTTAGGAGCACTGGGAGATGTGTTTCTGTAAATATATACCACAGAGTATCTCGAAATGTATGTACTCAAGCGTATATCAATCAGCGTATATACTCTAGGAGTGGTTTATCTCTGTATATTATATAATTTAAATATACTGAGAATCTAATTGAATTCCTGTTTTAATGATTTAAAATATCAGTGACTATGGTAAACAGGTTACATTCATTCTTAATGATTCTTGTTTTACGAAAGAAATTCTATATTAAACACTGACTTATTACATATATTGCATTCTGAGATGTAAATCTGAAAAGTTTACATTTGTAGTCAATTTGTGTAACTTCAAAATTTGGTTCTTTTTTGAGGAGCATGTTCACCTGCACTGTTATTATATACTGATTCTTTTTAGTGTCCTTATTTCACTGAGGGAAATTAAAATACTCTCTTATGAAAAATATTAAAAAAGTCTGCTATTAACTTTGGAAAGTAACATTTATATTTCTTAATTTGGATGACGTATCTCTCACCTGCTTTGAGTGCCATGTTCGCTCACAACACAGCATGCACACTGTCTCCTGCCTGGACGTATCTTATGTCGTGGAGGACTTTTCGGTGTAGAGCGAAAATGAAGAAATCAGCAGGTAATGTCTGACAATGAAACGCTTGAAGTCCTTAAGTATGCGAGTTCTCGAGATGATTTTAGTGATAATCTAAGCATTCAAGGCAGCTGTGTCTATGCTGTTTACGTAAAAGTTTAAAAACTATTTATTTCCTTCCTCACCAATGCGGTATTTCTGAAGCATCCAATCAAAATAGTCTACCTGTCCTATATACTTGATGTATTTTGCAACGAGGTGTAGCTGTGAGATAAATATACCATATGTAATTTCTGCACCAACGTTTAGCACAGCCAACTGGTGTTACTGAATGGCGGTTGCTTTCTATTTATTGTACCAGTTATGTTTTCATACAGCGAAATTCCATTGCTCTCATCAAATCTATAATCATATGCTCCACATTTTTTCACTTTTATATCTCTGTCATCCTGTAGTGGGAATTTAGCAATGCGAGAGGCACGTGTTTTCTCAGTAACTCATAGGCCTATTTCTTTCTTGTGAGCCTGCAACATGTAGCTAGTAAAGAAGTTGTCTTTTTAAATCGCATAATCATCATGATGACTCAAGTATTTAATCATATCTAGGACAACCTTACCTTCAAGAATTTCTTTAAATTTGCAGTCAGTTTTTCTTTTCCTTGCCTTGGTAAAGAGTCATTTGATACAAGCATCCTGCACTTCTGTAGCAGGTAAGCCACTGCTTGAAGCCAAAACGAATTGTGCTACCACTCATGATCTGCTTCATGTCATGCTTTCTAGAGAACCTTGAAATTCTCTCGTCAGTAGGGAGTTGTCTCGGAAATATTATATGTGCTTCAGATTTCTCATTTGGATAATTCCTCACTGCTGACTGTTAGCAAAATGTAGATATTTCTTTATGTTTGTGTAGGTGTTTCAAGGCATGGCTGTATCTAGGTCTTTATCTGACCTCCACTGTGACGTTCATTAGGTAACTGATAATAGTCAGAAAACAATATTATTCCAAATATCATCCTGGGGCAGTCTGTGGTAAGACTTAATGGTAACTTGTTTATTTTTTCGAGATGCATTTTTTTTCGAGATGCATTTTTTTTCGAGATGCATTTTTTTTTGAGAAGAAAAGCTTAAACTCTATATTGCTCTCACTTTTCAATTTGGATTTCTGTTTATATATTTTTTTCTACTCCATCTGTAGGTCTTGGGTGAAAATCATACTTCGGATCCTTTTTTTCCGTTTCACTTTTATATTTTGTGATAATGTTTTCGACTTTTTATGGAGTTGGAGTTACGTCATTTTCTGATGATTCTTCTATGGTGATTGTTGTTTACTGTTGCAGTTGAACTGTACTGCTGACATCTGAGGGGAAAGAACGAAGAATCTCTGCAATCGTCATTATCATCTAATTCGTCTTCGTCTGAGAGTTCATTGATATTTTAGGACAATGAGCGATGCCAAATGTATCTACTTCTTCAGGTACTTCGTGTTCTTCAAGGTGATTTATTGCACTTCGTAGTTTGTATAATATTCTCACAGAAAAATTCGGAATTGTGTCAATATTGACTCGTAAAAAAATGAGCAGTTCTGCAAACTTTGATCAAAAGCACCAAGTATACGGATAATAAACACTATGATAGTGCAAACAAAATCTTTTTCTTTTACCAAATAAATGATATAGCAGTACAGGTAAATATATGTTCTTGTTTATGCTTTCTCCAAAATAAATGTTTAAGTGCCTCTCACTGGTCCATGGTCCTTTTTAAAATATGATTACAATTATTATTATTGTTACATCCACAAGAGACTATGCAAAATAATGAAAAAAATGTGTAGTTTCATTGTGATCAAGGTTTTATGAATACAATAATTTGAACCCTCAACAGAAGCAAACAAAGAGTTCTATATACGTCTCATATGTCGTCCTTTATGCTCGTGTATCAAGCTGATGAGTTCAAGCATAAAAATATATGGTTCTGAAATACGAAAAACAGGAAAATAAAAATTTGCAAAAGAGCTTTTAAATAAAATCATATAAAAATTAGGTTAGCTTTTAATAAGGCCAAAATCCTTTGGAAAAGGAGAACAGAAGTTAAAGCATTAATAAACCAAGCAGCTACGGATCCAGTCTAATTGTTTATGTTGAATTTACAAGTAAATTTAATTTAGATTATTTTCAGTTGACGTGAAAAAAATCGCACAAAGTTCCAGGGTTTGTTACCTGTGCGAATCTTTTACATTTTGCAAAATAAAATGCTAAAAGTTCACAGTTTACAAAATAAATACAGCATAATTAGTCATCTGTTGTGGGTTACGTCTTGGATCAAGGAAATTGTTGTTAGAATGGAATGTTTCAAGAAAATTACGATTTTGGCCTAAACATACATTCAGACAATGATTTTAATTTGATGTTGAAAAAATATACAGTTTCCATATGTCATGGAATTACCTTAATAACTTCTGTTTTTATAGAACTGAAAAATGGGTTAAACTGGTGTGACCTGACTGGTCATTATCCTATGGATCATGTGGGTGATGATCGTTGCCACTACGACATTTTTCAAAGAATAATTTAGCTGGCCAGACTACTCGTGTTCCAAGAAGGACAATTGGAACAAACAAAAATAAACCTAATTGTATAAATAATGGATTAAAACATCTTATAGGTCAAAACAGAGGCATTTACAGGCAAATATACAAGGGTGAACGTAAGATAAGGAACCAATATATTTAGTTAAAAAGAGAAATAAAAAAAGGAATAAACAAGATTATGAGGTTAAAGCCGCAAGGTATTCGAGGAATAAGACAAAAGGTTTCTTTTGGGTATATAGTTGTAAGATTAGGGACATAAGGCTACTCAGAAGTTGTTCAGGTCTGCTCACTGTCAATGGCAAACAAGTGTGTGCTGGAGAAATTCCAAAAATATTAAATTATGTAAGTCAGGACGAAAATTATTATGAACGACCAAAATCACTAGTTGTCGACATGGTTCTCAGACATATTAAACTCAGATAAAATCCAATGGTTTAATAAGCTTTCTCAGTGATTATAAAGCAGTGAAAGGAGGCTGTTGGAAACCTTTGGTTAATCTTTTCAACGTATCACAAGAAACTGGCACAGTGCCAGTTCTTACAAGAATGTATTGGAGCCTAGAGAGCGAAAACCTTGTCTTGCGACACGCACAAGTTACAAGCGCCACACTTTTAACTTCACAAAAGCGCTAAACAGATGGTCGGTCCTGTTATTGCACCTTAGGTACAATAACAGGACTGACCATCTGTTTAGCGCCTAGTTACAGCACAGTCTGGTAACAGATCAGGCACAGCAGCCCTAGCTTTTTCTTCCCAAACTTGTGATTCTGGGTCTTTCCAGACTAAGGGTTTTTTTACTTTCGAAAAGGCCCATCACATTATTACCTAACAGGTCAACACCCTGAAAAGGTATGCCCTCTTTTATACCTACAGGCTGGTAACCAGACTGGTACGCAAACTCTACCCACAACCTATGGAGTCCTAACAGTGCATCCCGTAATCTCTTTTAGAAAAATATCCAACCTTGCATAACAAAGTGAAATTATTACATTCATTTCTTGAAGACATAACAGCTATTCTGCTTTCCTGCTGGTGCAAGGCCACTGTTGACTTACCTGAAAAGACCTTCATCCGAGGGTTTAAAACAGCTGGATTACCCTTATGTACTTTAAGGTATAACTTCAGTACTATTACACAGTGTGTATCTGGCGTACTTGAGAGCCTTGTGTAGCTGCCTGATCCTTAAGCATCTTTCTGCAACATGGCTGCAGGTGGCCCTGTTTATTACAATAAGTAGAGTAATAAAGTTTAAAAGCTCCATGCTCACTTGGTGTAAGCTTGGCCCTTGGGAAACTGGACTCTTCCTATCTGTTCCCTGTAGTCCTGAACCTGGACCTACTACTTTCAGGGGCAGATACTTGAGAATTAGGTTTATTAAAATTCTTGTGGTTATTAGGCTGGGAAAAATTTGGCTTAAACTTTTTAACTTTCTTACTCCTACTGGCTGGTGAAGAAAATTTACCATTATCAGTATGTTCTAGATGATTACTCCCAATTTTTTAGTTGGCTAAAATCCTGTAACCTAGTTCTAAAGCATGGTTAAAATCACTGGTTAAAACATGGTTGAAATCCTTTTCTTCAAGATATGCCTTAAAAATGGTATATGTCCATCGTCTGCAGTCTCTAATAAAGTGCCAAGGATAGTGAAATTTAGATAATACTTGTTCAATTAGCCAGCATTCTTCCTCAAGGAACTCATTGCTGCAGATTCTTAGTGCGCACAGGAAAAATCCTATAATTACAGCATGTTTAGTTTTGGTGTGGTGGTAAAAGTAGAAGTGGAGAAGATCGTGTTGGTTGATAAGTTTTCGATATACTTTAAAACAAAGTTCTTGGCCAGCTTTGTAGACTGAATTACGACATGCTGGGTGGGTATGATACCTGGAAGTGAAGAGCGTGGAAGGTAGTGAACCTGATCATGGTAACCTGGTGGGGCTTGAGGGGCTGGAAGGGAAAAACTCCCATCCTTAGTAGGGGTGTCACTGGATATGTTTGGGAGGCACAGGTAGTTGGGTGGGGGAGGTGCAGGTGGGATAGCCCGGGGAAAGGGGTGAGGGGAATACACTACACATGAACTTGCGCACTATATATTGTGCAAGACAGGTATACAATACCGACAAGTTGAAAGTTAAGACACTTGCGCAAAATCTGGTTATCTTTATTGTAGACGTTTCGCCATCCAGTGGATTTATCATTACAGATTCTTGGACATAATAAGAAATCAGAAGAACTATATACAAAAGACGAGGTAATCAGTCCCTCAGCCTTGGAGGTAGTGTTTAGAACACCGTGGTTGTAGAGATTCTGAAGCACAGGTAAGGAGACTGGCGTTTATATAGGCGTCAGTGAATAGGGACGTGCAGCAGACGAGGGCATAGTCACTGGTAGGCGGGATTCCCCAGTGGAAGTAGGTCCTACCCAAATTGATGGGTTAGTTGCAGTAGCCGTGAAGAAGGTGATGTAGATGTCCTCTGAACCAAGATTCCATGATGTTGCAATGCCTGCACAACTTGTCAGCATCCAGCCATGGGATGGAACTGATATCCTTGCCAGTAAACTTCGTTTCACTATTCACCAGACGTTCTCGATAGGGTTTAGGTCTGGGGAATTGCCTGGCCAGTCATTAAAGAAACACCCCCAAGCCATGAGCGAATCTAGGTGTTTTGTGGCCCCACTGGTGTAGCGTGGGTCTAGCCTACGTTTCTTCTGTGGCTTGGAGAGGATCGGTTTCTTAACCTGGCAGTGACTACTGTAGCCCAGTTCTGACATACGTCTGTTAACAGTTCTTACAGACACCTCTGAGAGAAGATGTAGGTTCTTTTCTTTCAATTCTCTATCAGTTAGCTTAGGTGTACTCTCTACCTACTTCTTTAACACAGACGTCTTCTTCGAGGGGCTAGGCCGAGGTTTGGCAGACGGTAACTCGACACCGCCACCAGCCTTGAAATGCTGCACCAAGTTCCTCACAACACACACACACCAACATTCTCAACTATTTCTTTCGTCTGGTGGCCAGCTTTGTGAAGCTCTATGATTTGAGCTATAGTTTCAGGTGTTAAAGACTTCCTTTTACCCAAAATCAAACATGTATAGCCCCAAAAACAATGGGAACACTGGACAAAAGATGGGGTGGATGAGAGACATATGTGCAAAACTTCCTCTCACCATGGCAGCCACGTGAGCACTGCGGAGTGACTGTGGAGTGTGGCAGCAAGCCGTGACGTCATGCTAACGTCTGACACCCGGCATAATGCACTGACGAAAAAAGACCCCCCTGTATAGTAGGCCTTTGATTTTCATCACAGCATTACGCCAGGGCGCTCACTCGGCATAATGCCGTGACTAGCACTCTACAGTCGAGCTAGCCAGATGGATGCCAATCAGAAGGAAGCGAGCAGCCAGGAAAATGACACTGCAGACAATACTAGGAGAGGCAAGTGTCGGTCGTGTTTACAGTTTCGTTGTTTCAGCTCTAACGGTTTCCTACGCAAGCACAGTGGCTGCCTTGGTTCAGGATGTCCTCCTGTGGAAAATGATGATCCACAGCCACTTCAGGCACCTGAACCCACTCCAGCAGACCTCATCTCAGCAGATAATATCTTGGAAGTAAGTAAAACAACAGGTACCAGGACACATGCAGCTAGGAAATTTACAGACCTCTCATCAAAATTAAACGATGGCTCCGCTATCCTAAATGTTCTACCAACCATCAAGGCATGGCATAGCTTGCTACTGTTTGGTAATGACTACTTAGCTGTGCTGGAAAGAAAGGGAAAGATTTTAGCTTCCTTGATCATTAAATCTTTAAGAGACTTTCCTAGAGCTGATAACCTCATTTGGCTTCCCCATAAATACAAAAACGGGAGAGGTAGAACCCTCACTCACTTTACTGACAGCAAAAAATCAGAGTCCAGGTGAGCAAGAAAACTGAAGAGGGCAACACTGTGTGGGAAAACAGGATTACCACCAGTGAAGGTTCAGTTGCCCCAGGAATGCTGACACTGCTGAAACACTTAGAGCAAAGCACCCAGCCAGAGAAATCATGGGCACCAATATATATATATATATATATATATATATATATATATATATATATATATATATATATATATACAAACACTGATCTCTGGCTGAAGGAGACTCGAACCTACGAACCTTGGAACAAGGTACGCAGTGCTTTACCAATCTACCCACACTGGACCAATACCTTGGAGTCCAGCATGCGCTAGACTTTGATCCAAGGCAGCCAGCTTTCAGGGAGCGCAAGCTACGCTAGCGTAAGCTGGACTCCAAGGTATTGGTCCAGTGTTGGTAGATTGGTAAAGCACTGCGTACCTGTTCCAAGGTTCGTAGGTTCGAGTCTCCTTCAGCCAGAGATCAGTGATTGTGTATATTTCACCTGCTCTTGCGAATTCCTTGCATATATATATATATATATATATATATATATATATATATATATATATATATATATATATATATATATATATATATATATATATATATATATATATATGTATATATATATATATATATATATATATATATATATATATATATATATATATATATATATATATATATATATATATACAGTATATGCTAACCTTATGATTGCTCCACAGTTACTCTTATTAATACAACATTACCTCCTGCAGACATAAAACTGCTTTTTGAGTAACATAGCACACTAAATCTTTCAACAATAACACCAATACTCACAGCACTTTAAACACAGTTACTCTAACTAATATAAGACAGTTATTGCTGCAGGATGAAAATAAATGGTATAAAATACCGACACAATGGAAACATAAACACATATGCAGTTTAATGTGACCCTTTATTGACAACGTTTCGCCCACACAGTGGGCTTTTTCAAGTCACAAACAGATCTACCTGGGGCGGAAGGTACGCGAGTATTTATAGTCAGGTTCAGAATGTTGAGGTCAGGTGGAGAATGCTGCATCTGATGATCTACCGGGTGGGGTTATAGAGTCTAAAATCTTGGGTAGCTTGGCAGGGGTATTGGACAAGTTGCAAGTTCTCCACCTGACCTCAACATTCTGAACCTGACTATAAATACTCGCGTACCTTCCACCCCAGGTAGATCTGTTTGTGACTTGAAAAAGCCCACTGTGTGGGCGAAACGTTGTCAATAAAGGATCACATTAAACTGCATATGTGTTTATGTTTCCATTGCTGCAGGAATCGTACCATTACTCTCAGTAAGATAACAAAATTGCTCCATCTTATATAACAAAGTCACTGTCGGAAATATTGTTCTACTGAATAATCGTGCATTATATTAAGCTCCCAACAAGAATTATGGCACTAGTTTGATCAGTCATCTTGGCAATAAACAACACGAAAGAAATTGTGAAGGTTCTGCCACTTTTTCATATGATTCAAGAATTCAGTGGAATTGTGCGAATGTTTTTAACTGTCACACAGGCCAAAATACACACACACACACACACACACACACACACTCTCATTCTCTCTCTCTCTCTCTCTCTCTCTCTACCCTTTCTCCCCCTTTCGTTTCTCTTTCTCTCTCCCCTAGTTTTATCCCTCACTCCCATCCTCCCTCCTCTCCCTCTTTCTGCCCTTTCTCTCTCCCCCTCTTATTATCTCTCTCCCTCCTCTAGCCTTCTCCCTCACCCCCCCCACACACACCCTGAAAATACATAAACTTCTCTCTGTGGTAAAATACATAAGCTTCTTTCTGTGGTAAGAAAAAAAATGGGTGGCCCAATAGGGCAGAAAACCAGATATCTGGTGCATGAACCAGGGAGGAAAGATTGGGGGTTAGAGCTCCAAAAAAGGAAGAGTGATGAAGGAAGATAGAAGAGCTTGGCAAGATAATGGAGGAGAGGATAGCTGAAGAGTGCAGAAAGTGAGACCTACAAGTCTTAGCAGCAGAAGCTAAAATACAGTGCTTAGAAGAGAAACTAAAAAACCTAAAACAGATTAGAGAAACAAATGACAATTCAGATGTGGCATCAGGAAATTCTATGTCAGGCACAGACAAGGGTACGGTAAGAAACAAAGGAGATATGCCATATGCGAAGGCCCTATCAGACCCACGTGGGGCCAGGGAAAAGACGAGGAACACACAAAGATCAAATGACAGGTCTGAAGACAATGAAGGTATGTTATATGAAGAGACTCTAACAGCCAACTGCAGTAGCAAGGAACAGCTGATCATGAAAGACAGTTCACGAAGCATAGAAGGACAGGGATTCAAGGCAAGAACATTTCAATGGAAGGAACTAAAACACCTCAGAGGATGCAAATGGAGACTCACTGGGAGGAGGAAAGGGAGAGGTCAGTTTTTGTCTATAGGATCCAAGAAGCCAAAGGGGCCAACTTCGAAGAAATAAAATAGGAGGAGGAAAAAATGATTGAAGGCAGGTGACAAATTTTCGGAGAATTGGGTGGTTTGCGAGTGGAAGAAAAAGGCCTGTCAAAGTAATTTTCAAGGAAGAATCAGCTCGAACCAGGATCCTGCAAAAGAAAGCACGACTGAGGGACAAACAGGAGTACCAGAGAGTGTACCTCGATCACAATAGAACACAAGAAGAAAGGACTACACTGAAAGAGATGGTACAGAGATGCAAGGAGGAACGAGAGGCTATGATGAAGATGAGCAGGACCCAGACACAGGAGGAAGGGCAAACACACCCCGCAGAAACTCCCACAGAAGGACTCCAACCGCGACAATCCCAATGCAACTTAGCAATCTAAACCAGAACCCACACACTGTTCCCTGTGCCACCAACCCCCACATCACAAACCTCACCCCAACAGCTGCCACCTATGGGCATTCTTACTCCACCCCTCTCATCACAAACCCCACCCACACCACAGCCCCCCATAGGCCCCCACCAAGGCTCTCACTCCCCCAACCCCAATATTCTCCCAGGACCACAGTGATAGAAAAGAAGCTGAAGGTTTGGTAAACAAACGTGGATAGAATAATGAATAAATATGAGGAGTGGCACGAAAGAATCAGCGATAAATCTCCAGACATCATAGCACTCACAGAAACGAAACTCGCTGAGACAATAAGAGATGCAATCTTCCCACAGGAATATCAGATCCTGAGGAAAGATAGAAGGAGTACAGGGGGAGGAGGGGTTGCACCGCTCATAAAAAACGATGGGGATTTAAGGAAATGGAAGGTATGGTTGTGATTGGAGAAAGGGACTACTTAGTAGGTAAATTCAGTCTGGAGAACATAAAGTAGTCATTGGAGTGATGTATAACCCTCCACAGAACTGCAGAAGGCCAAGAGAGGAGTACGAAGAAAACAACAGAGCGATGGTGAACACACTGGCTGAGGTGGCAAGAAGAGCTCACTCGAGCAGAGCAAAGCGACTGGTAATGGGCGATTTCAACCACAGGGAGATCAACTGGGAAAACCTGGAGCCACATGGGGTCCTGAAACATGGAGAGCCAAGATGATGGATGTGGTACTTGTAAACCTCATGCACCAACATGTCAGGGACACTACCAGAGAGAGAGGGGAGGATGTGCCAAGAAGACTGGATCTTGTGTTCACCCTGAGCAGTTCAGACATTGAGGACATCACTTACGAGAGGCCCCTTGGAGCTAGTGATCACTTGGTTCTGAGTTTTGATTATATAGTAGAGTTACAAGCGGAGAAGGTAACAGGAATTGAATGGAAAAAGCCAAACTATAAAAGGGGGGACTACACTGGTATGAATAACTTCCTGCAGGAGGTTCAGTGGGACAGATAACTGGTTGGAAAATCAGTAAACGTGATGATGGAATATGTAACAACAAAGTGCAAGGAGGCAGAGGAAAGGTTTGTTCCCAAGGGAAATAGAAATAATAGGAAGACCAAAGCGAGTCCTTGGTTTACCCGAAGGTGTAGGGAGGCAAAAACTAAGTGCACCAGAGAATGGAAAAGGTACAGGAGGCAATGGATCCAGGAAAATAAGGAGATTAGTAGAAGAGCCAGAAGCGAGTATGCACAGATAAGGAGGGAGACCCAGCGACAGTACGAAAACGACATACCATCGAAAGTCAAGCCTAACCCGAAACTGCTGTATAGCCACCTTAGGATGAAGACAACAGTCAAAGGCTGAGGAAAGAAGGTGGAGAACTCACAAGAAACGATCAAGAAGCATGTGAGGAGCTTAACATGAGATTTAAGGAAGTATTTACAGTGGAGACAGGAAGGCCTATGGGGGGACAGACCAGATGGGGACACCAGCAAGGAATATACCAACAATTGTTGGATGACATACATACAAATGAGGAGGTGAAGATGCTGCTAAGGAACATCGATACCTCAAAGGCAATGGGACCAGACAACATCTCCCCGTGGGTCCTTAAAGAGGAAGTGGATATGGTGTGTGTGCCAATTACCACAAACTTCAACACATCCCTGGAAACTGGGCAACTACCTGAGGTATGGAAGACGGCAAATGTAGTTACCATTTTTAAAAAAGGAGACAGAAAAGAGGCACTAAACTATAGACCTGTGTTACTGTTATTGCTGTTCTTACTGCTGAACAGCGGTTTAGTGCCGATGAAGGTAGCGTAGGTAGCAATGATACGGCCGTGGACTAGATTGGCTTTAATCGGGTAGGAGTGAGTACACAACGGGCAGTGTGAGGGAGTGACCGCAAGCCAGTCCGTGGAGGGGGAGTACTTGTGTACATCAAGTCGGTCGAGGCAGGAGTGAGAGAGGGTGGGCTGTGCTTCCCACCGACCTAGGTAGGCCTACAGAGGGCAGCACTGAATGCCGCAAAATATGAACTAGTCAGAGCAGACGGCTAGGCTGTGTGCTCTGACAGTACAGGCTGTCTACATTTGCTCGGCCACGCACCTCGCGTCGTCCCGACGCGACAATACTGGTGGGCCCATAGGTATAAAGGAATTACACTAGCTACCCCAGAGAGGGACTGGCTTTCGCTCACTAGTAAATAAAAAATGGACAAAAAAATGCAACAGGCAAAAAAAAAACTCTCCCATCCAGGGGAAGAGAAAACTGGTTTGCCCGCGCTGTTTCATCGAGTAGAGAGCCCGGAGACGTCAGCACTGGAACTAAAATCTTCTATATACAGGTTGTCCGCAGGGCTGAACATCAGTTGACCACTCGTCTACTAACGTTGTTGCACGCTCACATCTGCAAACAATGACTGACAGTAGCATTTCCTAAGGTGTGACATGTAACTCAGAGGGCAGCACTGCCCTGACCGTAATACAGGCTTTTTTCCTTTAGTTATAAAACACTGGTGCACATACGTACAATAATACTATATCCATGGAATTCATTACACTCTGGGTACCCTTCTAAAAGTATTTACATAATTACATGATGTTGTCCACCCTGACTCTATTATCGACTAGCTATACAATGTGTGTGCATTTATACCCATTTCTGCAAGCAAACAATTAGCATAACTAGCGTAGGAGTCAGACAAGTCAGTAGGTACGTCAATGTCACAGAAATGTACTGTTGTCCTGGGTCGCAGGCCATAAGTATGGAGCCTTACTGGGCCGTCTTCCGTACCAGTAGTAGTGGGAGAAGGGATAGACGGTTTGTCCGTAACATTAGTCTGATCGTGGCGTTGCAACGCACGCACCTCCAGCTCTGCTTCGGCCTGCATATGGTCCACATACTTCATGTGATCAAGGTGGGCTTCCTTGATAGTTCCCGTAGCAATCTCCCTCACCTCGAACTTATTGCCACGGAGTTGTCGTAGGACACGGTAAGGACCCACAAACTTTGGGACAAGTTTGTGCATACCTGGGGTCTGCACTGGGTTGAGCAACATAACTTTGCAACCTGGTTCCACTTTGCTTTCCTTGGCGCGGGCATTGCGCTCAGACGTGAACCTATCAGTAGCTTTCATAAGGTTCTCTCGTACCCGCTGGAAGACAAGCTGCGTTGTCCTCATCTTTACTACACTGGGGTTATCAGTATCGTAAGTAGGTCTAGGTGGAGTAAACAGAATTTCATATGGTAAGCGCTTGTCATAGCCATACAAAGCAAAATGAGGTGTCTCACCGATCGAGCTGTTGAGGGAGGAATTTAATGTACACTGAACATCTGGGATAGCCTCATCCCATGTAGTACAACTTGGGTTAACGGTTACTCTGAGCACCTCCAGGACTTTGCGATTTGTACGTTCAGCAAGACCATTACTCGCAGGGTGGCGTGGAGCTACTGGCGCTTGATGAATGTTGAATCTGGAGCAAAGATCCTGCATTATGCCATTTATAAACTCAGACCCATTGTCTGACAGAAGGACACGTGGGCAAGTATGACGAAGAACAACATGCTCACGGAAAGCACTAGCGACCGTTTCCGCGGTTTTATCAGGGATGGGTACTAATTCACTGTACCGCGTCAAGTTATCTACCATTACAAGCAGGTGCTTATTTCCCTTCTCCGAGGTCGAGAAGTTCGTCAACAGGTCGACAGAAGTTCTCTCCCAGGGCTCCTTTGTAATGGGATACTTTAGAATGGGGTTAGGACCTGTAATGGTACCCTTGTGCTGTAGGCAAACAACACACTGGTGTACATGCTTGGCAATGTCCGATGCCATCTTAGGCCAGAAATATTTCATTCGTGCCTGTTTGATACTGCCCTAAAGAGTTATCTGTTACTCCCAGCGTCTTGACGGGACCCGAGATTGATCTTCGTCCTAGATTTTTCCCACAAAATCTGGACATAGGCGTCACGGCGTCATCTCCAGCCTTAGCAGTCACGTGTTCACCTCATCACCCTCTCTACAGCCCTTCAACACTCTCCAGCACCATTCTCCTGCCTCCTACAGCGTCCCTACGCCCTTCTCAGCTACAGTATCCCACCGCTGCCACCACTGTTATTGCGGTTCTTACTGCTGAACAGCGGTTTAGTGCCGATGAAGGTAGCGTAGGTAGCAATGATACGCCCGTGGACTAGATTGGCTTTAATCGGGTAGGAGTGAGTACACAACGGGCAGTGTGAGGGAGTGACCGCAAGCCAGTCCGTGGAGGGGGAGTACTTGTGTACGTCAAGTCGGTCGAGGCAGGAGTGAGAGAGGGTGGGCTGTGCTTCCCACCGACCTAGGTAGGCCTACAGAGGGCAGCACTGAATGCCGCGAAATATGAACTAGTCAGAGCAGACGGCTAGGCTGTGTGCTCTGACAGTACAGGCTGTCTACATTACTGACATGTATAGTATGCAAAGTTATGGAGAAGATTATCAGGAGAGCGGTGGAGCACATGGAACGGAACAAGAATATAAATGTCAACCAGCAAGGATTCATGGAAGGCAAATCCTGTGTCACAAACCTGGAGCTTTATGATAAAGTAACAGAAGTAAGACACGAGAGAGAGGGGTGGGTTGATTGCATCTTCTTGGATTGCAAGAAGGCCTTTGACACAGTTCCTCACAAGAGATTAGTGCAGAAGCTAGAGGATCAGGCACATATAACAGGAAGGGCACTGCAATGGATCAGAGAATACCTGACAGGGAGGCAACAACGAGTCATGGTATGTAATGAGGTATCACAGTGGGCACCTGTGACGAGCGGGGTCCCACAGGGGTTGGTCCTAGGACCAGTGCTATTTTTGGTATATGTAAACAACATGATGGAAGGGTTAGACTCAAAAGTGTCCCTGTTTGCAGATGATGTGAAGTTAATGAGGAGAATTAAATCAGATGAGGATCAGGCAGGACTTCAAAGAGACCTGGACAGACTGGACACCTGGTCCAGCAAATGGCTTCTCGAATTTAACCCCGCCAAATGCAAGGTCATGAAGATCGGGAAGGGCACAGAAGACCACAGACGGAGTATAGGCTAGGTGGCCAAAGACTGCAAACTTCGCTCAAGGAGAAAGATCATGGGGTGAGTATAACACCGAGCATGTTTCCAGAAGCACACATCAACCAGATAACTGCTGCAGCATATGGGCGCCTGGCAAACCTGAGAAAGCATTCCGATACCTTAGTAAGGAATCGTTCAAGACACTCTACACCGTGTACGTCAGGCCCATACTGGAGTATGCAGCACCTGTTTGGAACCCGCACTTGATCAAGCACGTCAAGAAATTAGAGAAAGTGCAAAGGTTTGCGACAAGGTTAGTTCCAGAGCTAAGGGGCATGTCCTATGAGGAGATGTTAAGGGAAATCTACCTCACTACACTGGAGGACAGGAGACACAGGGGGATATGATAACGACACATGAAATACTGAGAGGAATCGACAAGGAGTACAGAGAAAAAATGTTCCAGAGAGTGGATACAACAACAAAGGGTCAGAATTAGAAGTTGAAGAATCAGATAAGTCACAGGGATGTTAGAAAGTATTTCTTCAGTCACAGAGTTGTCAGGAAGTGGAATAGGCTGGAAAGAGATGTAGTGGAGGCAGAATCCATACATGGCTTTAAAAAGACGTATGATAAAGCTCAAAGAGCAGGGAGAGTGACCTAGTAGCGATCAGTGAAAAGACGGGGCCAGGAGCTATGAGTCGACCCCTGCAACCACAACTAGGTGAGTACTACTCGGTGAGTACGCACACACAAGAAGACGAGGTATAATAAAGCTTATGGAGCATGGAGAGATGGGAGCTAGAAGCGACCATGCGAAAAGGCTGGTCCAGGAGCTATGATTCGATCCCTGCAGCCACAAATAGGTGAGTACACCCACATACGCAGCGAAGAGGCAGGGCAACCACAAATATGTAAGTACTCACAAAATAGTCACCTCGAAAGAAGTGGAGCTGGATAATATCTATCCATGCATTCTGAGAGAGAGCAGAGGCACTGTGTGTGTCACTAACAACAATCTTCAACATATGTGTCGAAACAGGGCAACTACCAGAGGAGTGAAAGGCAGCCAATGTAGCCCCAATTTTTGGGAACATAAAGATGGAGCAATGCAACGGGCCTACCGACACATACTCGGTAGTTTTTTTATGAACCCCTTACGAATTCTGTGGGTGGTAGCCAAACGACTACGAAGGTACATAACGGCCCCAGGGACTCGCAGCAAAGTTTTGATATCTGGTCACATTCGTAATGAGTTATTTATGCAGACGTGAACTAAGTCACACACAAGCAACAATAAATGTGGTAAAGCTTTATTTACAGTGAGCAAAGTCACGGTATTTTTCCTGAAAGGTTTGTAATATACAACTGTGGATAAAATAATTTGACATTTCTTCATCCTTTCCGAATGAGTTTTCTGAATTCATTAATTTTACGTAATGATGCAAGATATGACAATTGTCTATCTGTCATAGTTTATATTTAGTTTTGTCTAAATTTGGGGTGGTGATTTAACCTCCTGGAGATACTGGTAACCCAGCCAAAGCCGAGCGATAGTGATATCCAAGAGTCTGCTTATTTTGTTGGATGCGCCACTAACATGTGGCTGCTCCTGCATGACAGACTATTCAGGTTCCTAACAAATCTATGACTGAAGAAATACTTTCTAACATCCCTGTGAAACATCTGAGTCTTCAACTTCCAATTGTGACCGCTTGTTGCTGTCCCATCTCCGGAACATCCTGTATCTTTGCACCTTGTCGATTTCTCTCAATATTTTTTATGTCGTTATCATATCCCTCCTGTCTCTCCTGTCCTTCAATGACGTTAGGTCGATTACCCTTAACCTCTCCATGTAGGACATACTTCTTAGCTCCGGGACAAGTCTTGTTGAAAATCTTTTCACTTTCTCTAATTTCCTTACATGCTTAGCTAGGTGTGGGTTCCAAACTAGTGCTGCATTCTCCAGTATAGGCCTAACGTACATGGTGTAAAGTGTCCTCAACTATTTCTTATTGAGATGTCGAAATGCTGTTCTTAGATTTGCTTGGTGCCGGTATGCTGAAGCAGTTATTTGGTTGAAGTGTGCCTCAGATGTGTCCGGTGTTATACTCACCCCAAGAGCTTTTTCCTTGGGTGAGGTTTGTAGTCTCTGGCCCCCTAGACTGTACTCTGTCTGCAGTCTTCTTTGCCCTTCCCCAATCTTCATGACTATGCACTTGGTGGGATTGAACCCCAGGAGTCAGTTTCTGGACCAGGCTTGCAGCCTACCCGGATCCTTTTGTAGTTCTGCCTGTTTCTCTTCCGATTGAATATCTTGTCATCAACTTCACATCATCTGCAAACAGGAACACTTCTGAGTCTATCCATTCTGTCATGTCGTTGACATACCAGAGACAGCACCGGTCCTAGGACTGACTCCTGTAGAACCCCGCTCATCATAGGAGCTCATTCTGACACTTTGTCATGTACCATGACTCGCTGTTGTCTTCCTGACAGGTATTTCCTTATCCACTGCAGTACCTTCCTTGTTATCCCTGCCTGGTCCTCTAGCTTTTGCACTAATCTCTTGTATGAAACTGTCAAATGCCTTCTTACTATCCAAGAAAATGCAATCCACCCTCTCTCTCTCTCTCTCTCTCTCTCTCTCTCTCTCTCTCTCTCTCTCTCTCTCTCTTTTGTATATCTGCTCTCACCCTGTCAGAGAACTCCAGTAGGTTTTTGACTCAGGATTTCGCATCCCTGAAATCATGCTGGTTGTCGTTGATGAGCTCATTCCATTCTAGGTGCTCCATCACTCTTCTACTGATAATCTTCTCTCTGACTTTGCATACTATACACGTGAATGACACTGGTTTGTAGTTTAATGCTTTGTGCCTGTCTCCTTTTTTAAAAATTATGAATACATTTGCTGTCTTCCATGTCTCAGGTAGTCGCCCTGTTTCGATTGATGTGTTGAATATTGTTGATAGTGGTACACATAGTTACCTCTCTCAGGACCCATGGAGAGATGTAATCTGGTCCCTTCGCCTTTGAGGTATCTAGCGCACTTAACAGCCTTTTCACATATTCCTGTGTGTGTGTGTGTGTGTGTGTGTGTACTCACCTAATTGTGGTTGCCAGGGTCGAAATTCAGCTCCTGGACCCACCTCTTTACTGAACGTTTCTAGATCCTCTCTCTTCCTGCTCCATGAGCTTTATCATACCTCGTCTTAAAGCTATGTATGGTTCCTGCCTCCACTACATCATTTGCTAGATTATTCCACTTCCTGACTATGTGACTGAAGAAATACATATATGTGTGTGTGTCTGTGTCTGTGTCCTGGCCCCGCCTCTTCACCTGTTGCTACTGGGCCCTCTCTCTCCCCGCTCCATGAGCTTTATCAAACCTCGTCTTAAAACTGTGTATGTGTGTGTGTGTGTGTGTGTGTGTGTGTGTGTGTGTGTGTGTGTGTGTGTGTGTGTGTGTGTGTGTGTGTGTGTGTGTGTGTGTGTGTGTGTCTGTGTCTGTGTCTGTGGGTCTGTGTATCTGTGTCTGTGGGTCGTAGTGTGGGAGGAGGGAGTAAGGACCACAGAAGCAAACCGGAGATAGCCCTGTGTCTTGGAATGGGAAAGCCTGACACATTGATTTGTTTCACAGTGAGACACGATACCATTGTGCGAGTGTAATGGGGCGGTCTGGCCACAACCCCGCCTGGATAAAATTGCCAGGCTCTACAGTATCTCTCTCCCTCTCCCTGCCTACCCCCGTCTCTCTCTCTCTCTCTCTCTCTCTCTCTCTCTCTCTTTCTGCCTCTGTCGGTCTTATATATATATATATATATATATATATATATATATATATATATATATATATATATATATATATATATATATATATATATATATATATATATATATATATACCTTGAAAAAGAAAAACTTTCACCATCATTCACAGTGATAGAGTGAATGATGGTGAAAGTTTTTCTTTTTCGGGCCACCCTGCCTTGGTGGGAATCGGCCAGTGTGATAATAAATAAAATAAATAATACCTTGAGTCTACCTGGTGGGTATTCCGGGGATCAACACCCCCGCGGCGCAGTCCACGACCAGGCCTGATCAACCAGGCTCTTACTGCTGGCCGCACGTAGTCCAACGTAAGAACCACAGCCCGGCTGATCCGGCACCTACTTTAAGTATCTGTCCAGCTCCTGCTTGAATGCAGCCTGGGGCCTACTGGTAATTTACCATATGCATGGTGGGAGGCTGTTGAACACTCTCGGGTCCGGGGCACTTATGGTGTTTTTTTCTTAGTGTACCATTCCTTCTAGGATTTTCGAAGTGTAGATTATGATACATCTCTTTCACCTACGTTCCAAAGAGTCCAAGTCAAGTGTTTCCATGCGTTCCCAGTTGTTGAGGTGTTTAATACAACATATATGTGCAGTTAAGGTTCTCTGTACACTCATTAGAACTGCAGTTTCACCTGCTTTGAACGGAGATGTTAGTGTACAGCAACAATCCAGCCTAGAGAGAGCAAATGATTTGAAAAGAATCACCATCGGCTTGGCATCTCTTGTTCTGAACGTTCTCAGTATCCGTCCAATCATTTTCTTTGCAGTTGTCATCGTGGCACTGTTGTGATCCCTGAAAGTGAGATTCCCAGTCATTACCACTCCCAGGTCCCTCACATTATTTTTCCGCTCTGTTGTATGATCAGAGATTGTAGTATCGTCAGTTCTAGTTATTATCTCCTCCATTTTCCATAACAGAGTAGCTGGAATT
Source organism: Cherax quadricarinatus (assembly GCF_038502225.1). NCBI lineage: Eukaryota > Metazoa > Arthropoda > Malacostraca > Decapoda > Parastacidae > Cherax > Cherax quadricarinatus. The sequence goes on from NC_091381.1 coordinate 16,875,648, forward strand.
TGTCTTCATTGAACGTCATATCGTTTTCCGTTGCCCATTTGAAAACTTGGGTTATATCTTCTTGGAGGTTAACCGTGTCCTCAATAAATGAAAGTCTCATGTAGATCCTAGTATCGTCTGCAAAGAATGACACGGTACTGTGGATTGACTCTCTATCTATTTCTGATATGAGGATGAGGAACAGGATAGGGGTGAGTACTGTGCCTTGTGGAACAGAGCTTTTCACTATGGCAGCTTCCGATTTAAATTTGTTGACCACTACTCTTTGTATTCGATTGGTTAGAAAGTTAAAGATCCATCTCCCCACTTTGCCACTTATTCCTTTAGCACGTATTTTGTGAGCTATTACGCCATGATTGCACTTTTCAAAGGCTTTTGCAAAGTCTGTGTATAATACATCTGCATTCTGTTTTTCTTCAAGTTCATCCAAGATCATATCATAGTGATCCAGTAGATGCGAGAGGCAGGAGCGACCTGCTCTGAACCCATGTTGCCCTGGATTGTGCAGTTTTTGGGAATCCAAGTGATTTGCAATCGTGCTTCTTAGCACTATTGCAAAGATTTTTATATGGGGCGTTAGAGCTATTGGTCTATAGTTCTTAGCTAATGTTTTGCTGCCACCTTTATGGAGTGGGGCTATATCCGTTGTTTCTAGTGACTGGAATTTCACCCATGTCTAATCTCCTTCATAGCATACTTAGGACACGTGAAAGGGGTTTCCTGCAGTTCATAATGAGCACAGAGTTCCACAGGTGGCTTTCTCAAAATTTATCGGAGTTAGGGTACTGTCGGAAATATGGCATACTGATGGAGTTTTGAGGCTCATTCAAGGAAAAATCTTTTGGACTGTCGATCTATAGACTAATTAGTGGCTCGCTAAACACAAAGTCATATTGGGATTTCAGTATCTCACTCATTTCTTTGTTGCAATCTGTGTAAGTCCCATCTTGTCTGAGCAAAGACCGATACTAAATGTGGTATTTGCCTTGTTTTTGGAATATGAAAGAAAATATTTCGAATTTCTTTCAATTTCACTAATCTATTTTACATTCCTCTGTCTCTCCTGGGTCCTGTAAGAGACCTTTAACTTAGGATGCACTTCCCTGGTCAGTGCATCCTTCTGTGTATCAGATAATCTAGCGTTCTTGAAGAACTCAGTGATTCATCATAGTCTTCTGTAGAGGGAGCATCTTTCTCTCTCTCCAGTTTACTTCTCGTCTTATTCTTTCTCAGGGGAATATGCCTTGAACATGCTTCAGGAGCCAGGAAGTTGATACTTTCGAGGCACTGGTTTGGATCCATGTTATCTTCCCAACAAGTTTCATTTAAGACATGGTTCACCTGATCCCAGTTGATGTTCTTATTGTTGAAGATGTATTTGGTGAAGACACCTTCACAGCTGCGTGCATTTTGCTGATCAGGACCCCTGTGCATGTAAGTTTGAACGTCGATTAGATTGTGATGGGAATTAGTTGTTTTTTATAATGTTATGTCTCTTACTAGGTCCTCATTATTTTTGAAGATAAGGTCAAGAGTGTTTTCCACTTGATCTGATATGTATATACTGTATGTCGTGCCGAATAGGTAAAAATTGCGATTTAGGCTTAAATAGCAATGCTCTTGCCGAATAAGGCAAAAGAAAATTTGTGAATGCAATAATTTAGCAAAAGTCATTCTGAACCAAACGAAAAAGTGAATTTCATTGTGTTTGTTTATTATTAAATTATTGTAAACTTTTCTAAAATATATGTTTTTGGATTAGGCTAATTAATTGCGCTTGTTATAATAAGGCTCGGTAAGTTTACTAACGTTCCTTTGGTACACAATCATTAATTTTTACATTAACATAAATAAATAAATATGTATATATATATATATATATATATATATATATATATATATAAAATATAGGGAGGTACCACCTCTAGAACTGTCCTAGGAACCCTCATCTTCAGAGAAAAGAATAAATTTGCTTCAGGGAAAACTCAAGGTTCTCCCTGAAGCTGTTTGAGACTTTTCTCCTACCACCCCCCATATTTAATATATATATATATATATATATATATATATATATATATATATATATATATATATATATATATATATATATATTTTATTTAAAGACAAAATACATTAACAAAACATTCACAAAGATACAATAGAAAGTAAAACAACATCGGTAACTCAGATCTACATCTCGAATACTTCGTCCAGCTCCTCGGCGGTGGCCCGCGTGCCCAGAATGCTGCAGGCATTTCCTCTCTGGATCGCAACACTGAGTCTCGAAAGAGGAAGCTGGTCGCCCTGTGGTCCTTGGTTTCTATGATGAGCTTTTCACCCATCTCTTTGAGGAACTTTAGAGCACACTTGCCCCATGCTCCAAGGGTCTCCGACCCTATTAGGATGAAGTTATAGCAAGGGGGAAGGTTTTCATATTTGCGGATCTTCTGGGTCTCCCTGTGGCTGGCAGCTCCACCCCCTTCCACTACGGAGTAAGGCAAGTAGGTGTCTGCCAATGTGGCGGCACAGGTGTAGTCCCAGGCAATCAGTCTGTCTATCTTTTTATCTCTCTATCTCCGGGTTAAAATTCAAAGTAAATATTGTCTAAGAAGAAACCTTATATATGTTATGGAGAGAGAGCCTTGCCTGATGAGTCACCAAACAGTTGCTAAATGCAATGGATTTTGCTCCACTCCACAAAAGTGGTAGAAAAATAACAACAAAGAGTTACTGATCAATAGATTTACGTCTAACATCAAAATATTTTTTGAAAGGGTTTTAAGTAGAAAGATCGCTAACCACATCTGTTTCCAACATTTGCACATCCTAGGGCAGCATAGGTTCAGAGCACTAAGACAAGGTCTAGGGTACACTGGAGAACAAACTGAATGCAGATGTATACAAAGTCTTTGCAAAAACCTTCGACAAGTGCGATTATGGTTTAAAAGCGCACACAGTGCGTACTAAGAAAATAACTGGGAAAGTGGACAGATGGATCTTTAACTTTCCATCTAAGAGAAGACAAAGAGCAATATTAAACAGGATTAAGTCAGAGGCTGCCAAGGTGAAAACTTCTGTTCCACAAAATACAGTTCTCGCCACCATCCTTTTTCTCATCTTCATATCCGACATAGACGGAAATGCAAACCATACGACAGTAGAATTTGCGTGAGAATGCCATTCTTCATAAGTCTCCAAGTGGATATGAACAAAGTCTTTAAATGGTCCATAGAAAGCAATACGATGTTGAATGAAGACAAATTTCAAATACTCCGTTATGGAAAACATGAATTAAAAGCTTAGACGGAGTATTAGACCAGTTCTAACCACGTAATAGACAGGAAAACTTATGTGGTGGACTCAGAGGTTCTTACCTTCAAGGACCACAACAGTGCCAGTATCAAAACAGCGAAGAAAATGATAGGATGAATAATTATGAGAATCTTCAAAACATGAGATGCCTAAGTCATTTATGATTCTCTTTCAGTCACTTGTTCTATCTAGGCAGTATTACTGTTGTACACTAACAGGTCCCTTCAATGCACGCAAAACTGCTGATCTGGAGAATATATAGAGGACCTTAACCCAACAGCTTCGCTCATGCTAGCGGAGATGAGAAGGGTATCAGCAGGCAAGATGGTGTCTCGGCGCGTTCTCTAAGGTGTTCTGATCGATGATGAAAGGTGGTAAATATGTATTATGACAACATATTCCACCACTGTGCGGTATCTCGTACCCTGTGTGAATAGTCTGCTGGCTTCATAATTTTACGATGCTTTTATGCTTCCCTTCAGAGAATTCCTTGGAAGTCGTTTCCAAGGCTGAGGGACTGATTACCTCATCTATTGTATATAGTTCAACTGTCTTCAAATTTTGTCCAAGAATTTGTAGAGTCGATGGTAGCGACGCTGCTAATACATTTAAAAGTGTCTTCTTAACTTTACTCTGCAATGTCGGACATTTCTACCACAGCTTCAAGTTCAGTAGCTGAAGATAGAGTAAGTGGAATGCGGATGTTTAGCCCAGGTGGCGGTGGTAGGAAGTTGTTGTAAGAGTTGTCGGAGTTAATGGCCCTAAGTGTTTGACTGGATGGAACTTCTTCCCAGAACTTCATCTCTAGTACGTCGTTGAGTATGAATAGTTTGATGATACATTGTAGTGAAAGTTCCTGGATGTGCTACATTCTGCTTGCGAGAACAGTTTGTACAAATTAGTTTCTTCATGCGTGCTTAAACAAAAACTGGTATAGAATTGGTGAAGACAGGCTGTTGAGAAGCTTGCAGAATCTTCTGAATATCTGCCTGGCTCCTCGTAATTGCTGCATATGAAGTATTATTAGCAGAGTCAAGTTGTACAAGAATGGCATACAATACCGACAAGATGAAATTAAGACACATGTGCAACATGTGTATCTTTATTGTAGACGTTTCGCCATTCAGTGGCTTTATTAATACAACATCATGGAATCTTGATTCTGAGAACATGTACATAACCTTCACGACTACGACAACTACTACTACTAACCCAGCTCTTTGGGTAGGACCTAACTTCCACTAGGGAATCCCGCCTACCACTGACTATGCCCTCGTCTGCTACACGTCCCCTTTCCACCTGACGTTAGTATATAAGCACCAGGCTCCTTGCTTCTGCTTCAGAATCTTCACGACTATGGTGCTCCTCGCACCAACTCCAAGGTTGAGGGACTGATTACCTCTTCTGTATATCCTGGAATTTGTATTGATAAAACCACTGGATGGCTAAACGTCTACAATAAAGATGCACAGATGTTGCACATGTGTCTTAATTTCAGAGACAAGTTCCTTTTCTTCCTTTTTCTTCGTGTTAGCTATGTACCATCTGTTGGAACATATGCCACACTGGCTTCCTTAACAGTGCAGCATGGTGTGATGTGACATCATTAATATCTTTGAGGTTGGTATAGTAAGAGGATATCCCAAAACCTTCTAGTGCCATGGATATCGCTTCGAAGCAAGCTTTGAGCACTGAAGAGTTGCGAAAGCCAGTTAGCTGGGCTGTATTGCCAGTTACACAAGATAGAACACCTGTTAGTCAAGCTGGAAAGCCATTCGACCATTTTGGAAAGCTAGTTGGACGCTCTCTGAAAGCCAATTAGCAGCACTAGAATTCATGTTGGCCGCATTGAAAAGCCACTTAGCCAAATTGAAAAGAATGTACGTCTGACCTGAAAGCCATCTGAACGAGCCTGAAAATCAATTAGCCTCGATGGAAAGCCATAGGTTGAAATCAATCAAGTGTACACTTAATCTAAATATAAATCATTACAAAGCTTCCAGGATTTATTCCAATCTCTAGTATTAAGATTTTGGGAGGAATATAATTTAGGATTATTCTCAGATATACAAAATGGAATATTATTATATGCGTAGATGTCATACAGAAAATTAGGAACTGAAAGATGCGTATATCTTAAATAAGAAATCCTAAACTAATATGTACACACCGAGAAATATGAAGTTTCCATTATAAATTTACAGAGAATAATGTAGCACAGAGTGTACTTGCGCAGTGTACATAGACTGTGAAGTGTACATCTCTCAGAGTAACTACACTCAGAAGTACATGTTACGTGTGTCAGTACACGGAGAGCTGTATAACTTCATGTGTAAATTCAACGAAGCTTTAAAACACACAAACACACACACACACACACACACACACACACACACACACACACACACACAAACACACACATACACACACACACACACACACACACACACACACACACACACACACACACACACACACACTGGAACTATACATAGCTTTAAGACGAGGTATGATGTAGCTTATAGAGTAGATAGAGCAGTGAAGAAGCGGGGCCAGGAGCTGAGACCTGACCTCTGCAACCACAATTAGGTAAGTACAATTAGGTGAGTACACACACACACACACACACACACACACACACACATACACACACACACACACACACACACACACATACACACACACACACACACACACACACACACACACACATACACCAGACACACATACAGCCCACACACGCACAGCAAACACACACACACACACACACACACACACACACACACACCAGACACACATACAGCCCACACACACAAACACACACACACACACACACACACACACACACACACACACACACACACACACACACACACACACACACACACTCCATATTGGAGTATGCGGCACCAGTTTGGAACCCACACCTAGCCAAGCACGTAAAGAAACTAGAGAAAGTGCAAAGGTTTGCAACAAGACTAATCCCAGAGCTAAGAGGTATGTCCTACGAGGAGAGGTTAAGGGAAATCAACCTGACGACACTGGAAGACAGGAGAGATAGGGGGGACATGATAACGACATACAAAATACTGAGAGGAATTGACAAGGTGGACAAAGACAGGATGTTCCAGAGATTGGACACAGTAACAAGGGGACACAGTTGGAAGCTGAAGACACAGATGAATCACAGGGATGTTAGGAAGTATTTCTTCAGCCACAGAGTAGTCAGTAAGTGGAATAGTTTGGGAAGCGATGTAGTGGAGGCAGGATCCATACATAGCTTTAAGCAGAGGTATGATAAAGCTCACGGCTCAGGGAGAGTGACCTAGTAGCGATCAGTGAAGAGGCGGGGCCAGGAGCTCGGACTCGACCCCCGCAACCTCAACTAGGTGAGTACAACTAGGTGAGTACACACACACACACACACACACATAAAAGACTCCTGGGGGCCAGCGATTATGTGGTTTTAAGCTTCGAATACATAGTAGAGTTACAAGTGGCGCGGGAAGCAGGAAGGGCAGGACGAGGGAAGCCAAACTACAAGAAAGGGGACTACGCATGCACGAAGAACTTCCTGAACGGGGTTCAGAGGGACACAGAACTGGCAGGGAAGTCAGTGAATATGTGACAACAATATGCAAGGAAGTTGAGGAGAGGTTTGTACCCAAGGGTAACAGGAATAATAAAAAAGCCAGGATGAGTCTGTGGTTCGCCTAAAGGTACAGGGAGGTTAAAACCAAATGTTCTAGGGAATGGAAGAAGTATGGAAGGCAAAGGACCCAGGAGAATAAGGAGACCAGTCGTAGAACCAGAGCACAGGTAAGACGGGACGCCCAAAGGCAATATGAGAATGACACTGAAGTGAAAGCGAAATCTGACCCAAAGCTGTTGTACAGCCACATCAGTAGGGAAACAACAGTCAAGGACCAGGTAATCAGGCTGAGAAAGGAAGGAGGGAAAGTCACAAAAAACGACCGTGAAGTATATGAGGAGCTCAACATGAAATTCAAAGAAGTGTTCACAGAGGAGACAGAAGGGCCTCAAAAAAAGGCAGAGAGGTGGGATGCACCATTAAGTGTTAGACACAAGACATACAACCGAGGAAAAAGTGAAGAGGCTGTTAAGCGAGCTAAATACCACAAAGGCGATAGAGCCGGATAACATCTCACCATGGGTTCTGAGAGAGGGAGCAAAGGCGCTTTGTTTACCACTAACAACTATATTCAACTCATCTATCAAAACAGGGCGACTACCGGAAGTATGGAAAACAGCAAATGTAATCCCAATTTATAAAAAATGAGACAGACACGAAGCATTAAACTACAGACCAATATGCAAGGTCATAGAGAAAATTATCAGGAGAAGAGTAGTGGAGCATCTAGAAAGGAATGAGCTTATCAACGACAGCCAGCACGGTTTCAGGGACTTGAAGTCCTGTGTCACAAACCTACTTGAGTTCTATGACACGGTGACGGCTTTAAGACAAGAGAGGAGTGGGTAGATTGTATTTTCTTGGACTGTAAGAAGGCGTTTGATACAGTTCTACTTAAGAGATTAGTGCGGAAACTGGAGGACCAAGCAGGGATAACAGGGAAGGCACTACAATCGATCAGGGAATACCTGTCAGGAAGACAACAGCGAGTCATGGTACGTGTCGAGGTGTCAGAGTAGGCGCCTGTAACGAGCGGGGTCCCACAGGGATCAGTCCTAGGACCGGTGCTGTTTCTGGTATTTGTGAACGACATGATGGAAGGAATAGAATCTGAAGTGCCCCTGTTTGCAGATGATATGAAGTTAATGAGAAGAATTAAATCGGACGAGGATCAGGCAGAACTGTAGAGGGATCTGGATAGACTGCAGGCCTAGTCCAGCATCTGGCTCCTGGAGTTCAACCCCACCAAGTGCAAGGTCATGAAGATTGGGTAAGGCCAAAGAAGATCACTGACGGAGTACAGTCTAGGCGGCCAGAGCCTACAAACCTCACTCACGGAAAAGTATCTTGGTGTGTGTGTTTAACACTGGGCATATCTCCTGAGGCGCACATCAACCAAATAACTGCTGCAGCATACGGGCGCCGGGCAAACCTAAGAACAGTATTCCAATATCTAAATAAGAACTCATTCAGGAATCTGTACACTGTGTACGGTAGGCCCATATTGGAATATGCATCGCCAGTTTGGAACCCTCTCTTAGCCAAGGATGTAAGGAAACGAGAGAAAGTGCTAAGGTTTGCAACAACACTAGGCCAAGAGCTAAGGGGTATATCCTATGAGGAGAGGTTAAGGGAAATCGACCTGACGACACTGGAAGACACTAGAGATAGTGGGGGATATGATAACGACCTATAAAATACTGAGAGGTATAGACAAGATGGACAGAGACAGGATGTTCCAGAAATGGGACACAGCAACTAGGGGTCACAGTTGGAAATTGAAGACTCATATGAATCACAGGGATGTTAGGAAGTATTTCTTCAGTCGCAGAGCTGTCAAGAAGTGGAATAGCCTGGGTTGTGATGTAGTGGAGGCAGGATCCAGAGAGCAGGAGCTGTGACTCGACAACTGCAACCACAAATAGGTAAATACAACTATGTGAATACACCCTAGATTACTTCTACTGTAGGAGATCTTAGCAGTATTTGTCTTGCTAATGTGACGGGGAGATGAGATTCACGTTACATTCCTCTCTTATAGATTTCCCTTGTTATTGTTGCTTGTGATAGGGTGGTATGTGGTTGTGGTGTAGTGGTGGTGTAGTGGTTGAGTGGTGTGCTGATGTTGTGTTGTGGTAGTGATGTGGTGCTGAGGTAATGGTATAGTGGTGTGGCTGGGGTGCAGTGGCGTGGTAGTGGTGAGGTGTTGTGGAGTGGCAGTTGTGCGGAGGTGAGGTGACGGTATAGTGGTTTGGTGATGTGGTGATGTTGTGGTAGTTGTGTGGTGGTATACTCGTATGACGAGGCGGTGGTTGTATAGTTGTGTAATAGTATTGTGGCGTAGTAGTGCGCTGTGATGTAAGGTATTGTGGTGGAATGGTAATTTAATGATGTCATAGTCATGCAGTGGTGCTGTGGAGGGCGTGTTGAGTGTTGTGGTATTATGGCTGTGGTGTGTTGCGGTGTGGTGATGGGATTGTGTTGTAGTGAGGTTGTGTGGGCTGTGATTGTAGACTGTTGTAATAGTGTGGTGGTGGAGGTCGGTGAGGGAGAGTGTTGAAAAGTTATAGTGTTAGGTGACGGGATGTTGTGGTGGTAGGGAAGGGTGAAAGGTGGCGAGTTGTGATGGTGAGGTGCTGGTGTGGTTGGGTGGTGTGTGGTGATGGTGAGGTGCTGGTGTGGTTGGGTGGTGTGTTGTGATGGTGAGGTGCTGGTGAGGTAATGTGTTGTGTTGTAATTGTGAGGTGCTGGTGTGGTAGGGTGTTGTGTGTAATGGTGAGATGCTGGTGCGGTAGGATGGTGTGCTGTGATGGTGAGGTGCTGGTGTGGTAGTGTGGTGTGTTGTGATGGTGAGGTGCTGATGTGGTTGGGTGGTGTGTTGTGATGGTGAGATACTGGTGTGGTAGGGTGTTGTGTGTAATGGTGAGGCGCTGGTGTGGTAGGATGGTGTGCTGTGATGGTGAGGTGCTGGTGTGGTAGGGTGGTGTGTTGTGATGGTGAGGTGCTTGTGTGATAAGGTGGTGTGTTGTGACAGTGAGGTGCTGGTGTGGTACCATGGTGTGTTGTGATGGTGAGGTGCTGGTGTGGTAGAGGGTGGGTTGTGATGGTGAGGTGCAGGTGTGGTAGGAGGGTAGGTTGTGATGGTGAGGTGCAGGTATGGTAGGAGGGTGGGTTGTGATGGTGAGGTGCAGGTGTGGTAGGAGGATATGTTGTGATGGTGAGGTGCAGGTGTGGTAGGAGGATGTGTTGTAATGGTGAATTGCTGTTGTGGTAAGGTGTTGTGGTGTAATGGTGAGGCGCTTGTGTGGTAGGATGGTGTGTTGTAATAGAGAGGTGCTGGTGTGGTAGGAGGGTGTATTGCGATAGTGAGGTGCTGGTATGGTAGGGTGGTGCATTGTGATGGAGGGGATGGTGTAGTAGGGTGGTGTGTTGTGATGGTGAGGTGCAGGTGTGGTAGGGTGGTGAGTTGTGATGATGAGGTGCTGGTATTAGGATGGTGTGTTGTGATGGTGAGGTGCTGATGTAGTAGGGCGGTGAGTTGTGATGGTGAGGTTCTGGTGCGGTTGGGTGGTGTGCTGTGATGGCGAGCTACTGGTGTGGTAGGGTGTTGTGTGTAATGGTGAGGTGCTAGTGTTGTAGGATGGTGTGATGTGATGGTGAGGTACTGGTGTGGTAGGGTGGTGTGTTGTGATGGTGAGGTGCTGGTGTGATAAGGAGGTGTGTTGTGACGGTGAGGTGCTGGTGTGGTACCATGGTGTATTGTGATGGTGAGGTGCTGGTGTGGTAGGGTGTTGTGTTGTAATGGTGAGGTGCTGGTGTAGTAGGAGGGTGGACTGTGATGGTGAGGTGCAGGTGTGGTAGGAGGGTGGGTTATGATGGTGAGATGCAGGTGTGGTAGGAGGGTGGGTTTTGATGGTGAGATGCAGGTGTGGTAGGAGGATGGGTTGTGATGGTGAGGTTCTGGTGTGGTAGGGTGGTAAGTTGTGATGGTGAGGTGCTGGTGTGGTAGGATGGTGAGTTGTGATGGTGAGGTGCTGGTGTGGTAGGGTGGTGAGTTGTGATGATGAGTTGCTGGTGTGGTAGGATGGTGTGTTGTGATGGTGAGGTACTGGTGTGGTAGGATGGTGTGTTGTGATGGTGAGGTGCAAGTGTGGTAGGAGGATGGGTCGTGATGGTGAGGTGCAGGTGTGATAGGAGGGTGGGTTTTGATGGTGAGGTGCAAGTGTGGTAGGAGGGAGGGTTTTGATGGTGAGATGCAGGTGTGGTAGAAGGGTGGGTTGTGATTGTGATGTGCAGATGTGGTAGGAGGGTGGGTTGTGATGGTGAGGTGCAGGTGTGGAAGGAGGGTGGGTTGTGATTGTGAGGTGTTGGGTGGTGTTGTAATGGTGAGGTGCTGGATTGGTAGGATGGTGTGTTGTGATAGTGACGTGCTGGTGTGGTAGAGTGGTGTATTGTGATGGAGAGGATGGTGTGGTAGGGTGGTGTGTTGTGATGGTGAGGTGCAAGTGTGGTAGGAGGGTGGGTTGTGATGGTGAGGTGCAGGTGTGGTAGGAGGGTGGGTTGTGATGGTGAGGTGCAAGTGTGGTAGGAGGGTGGGTTGTGATGGTGAGGTGCAGGTGTGGTAGGAGGGTGGCTTTTGATGGTGAGGTGCAGGTGTGGTAGGAGGGTGGGTTGTGATGGTGAGGTGCAAGTGTGGTAGGAGGGTGGGTTGTGATGGTGAGGTGCAGGTGTGGTAGGAGGGTGGGTTGTGATGGTGAGGTGCAGGTGTGGTAGGAGGGTGGGTTGTGATGGTGAGGTGCTGGTGTGGTAGGAGGATGCGTTGTGATGGTGAGGTGTTTGAGTGGTAAGGTGGTGTGTTGTGATGGTGAGGTGCTGGTGTGGTAGGATGGTGTGTTGTTATAGTGATGTGCTGGTGTGGTAGAGGGGTGAATTGTGATGGAGGGGATGGCGTGGTAAAGTGGTGTGTTGTGATGGTGAGGTGGTGGTGAGTTGTGATGATGAGGTGCTGGTGTGGTAAGATGGTGTGTTGTGATGGTGAGGTTCTGGTGTGGTAGGATGGGGAGTTGTGATGGTGAGGTGCTGGTGTGGTAGGATGGTGAGCTGTTATGGTGACGTGCTGGTGTAGTAGGGCGGTGAGATGTGATGGTGAGGTGCTGGTGTGGTAAGATGGTGTGTTGTGATGGTGAGGTGCTGGTGTGGTAGGATGGTGAGTTGTGATGGTGAGGTGCTGGTGTAGTAGGGCGGTGAGTTCTGATGGTGAGGTGCTGGTGTAGTAGTGCGTTGAGTTGTGATGGTGAGGTGCTGGTGTAGTAGGGCGGTGAGTTGTGATGGTGAGGTACTGGTGTAGTAGTGCGGTGAGTTGTGATGGTGAGGTGCTGGTGTGGTAAGATGGTGTGTTGTGATGAGGTGCTGGTGTGGTAGGATGGTGTGTTGTGATGGTGAGGTGCTGGTGTGGTAGGATGGTGTGTTGTGATGGTGAGGTGCTGGTGTGGAAGGATGGTGTGTTGTGATGGTGAGGTGCTGGTGTGGTAGGATGGTGTGTTGTGGTGAGGTGCTGGTGTGGTAGGATGGTGTGTTGTGATGGTGAGGTGCTGGTGTGGTAGGATTGTGTGTTGTGATGGCGAGGTGCTGGTGTGGTAGGGCGGTGAGTTGTGATGGTGAGGTGCTGGTGTAGTAGGGCGGTGAGTTGTGGTGGTGAGGTGCTGGTGTAGTAGGGCGGTGAGTTGTGATGGTGAGGTGCTGGTGTAGTAGGGCGGTGAGTTGTGATGGTGAGGTGCTGGTGTAGTAGGGCGGTGAGTTGTGATGGTGAGGTGCTGGTGTAGTAGGGCGGTGAGTTGTGATGGTGAGGTGCTGGTGTAGTAGGGCGGTGAGTTGTGATGGTGAGGTGATGGTGTAGTAGGGCGGTGAGTTGTGATAGCGAGGTGCTGGTGTAGTAGGGCGGTGAGTTGTGATGGTGAGGTGCTGGTGTAGTAGGATGGTGTGTTGTGATGGTGAGGTGCTGGTGTGGTAGGATGGTGTGTTGTGATGGTGAGGTGCTGGTGTGGTAGGATGGTGTGTTGTGGTGAGGTGCTGGTGTGGTAGGATGGTGTGTTGTGATGGTGAGGTGCAAGTGTGGTAGGAGGATGGGTTGTGATGGTGAGGTGCAGGTGTGATAGGAGGGTGGGTTTTGATGGTGAGATGCAGGTGTGGTAGAAGGGTGGGTTGTGATTGTGATGTGCAGGTGTGGTAGGAGGGTGGATTGTGATGGCGAGGTGCAGATGTGGTAGGAGGGTGGGTTGTGATGGTGAGGTGCAGGTGTGGAAGGAGGGTGGGTTGTGATTGTGAGGTGTTGGGTGGTGTTGTAATGGTGAGGTGCTGGAGTGGTAGGATGGTGTGTTGTGATAGTGACGTGCTGGTGTGGTAGAGTGGTGTATTGTGATGGAGAGGATGGTGTGGTAGGGTGGTGTGTTGTGATGGTGAGGTGCAAGTGTGGTAGGAGGGTGGGTTGTGATGGTGAGGTGCAGGTGTGGTAGGAGGGTGGGTTGTGATGGTGAGATGCAAGTGTGGTAGGAGGGTGGGTTGTGATGGTGAGGTGCAGGTGTGGTAGGAGGGTGGGTTGTGATGGTGAGGTGCTGGTGTGGTAGGAGGATGCGTTGTGATGGTGAGGTGTTTGAGTGGTAAGGTGGTGTGTTGTGATGGTGAGGTGCTGGTGTGGTAGGATGGTGTGTTGTTATAGTGAGGTGCTGGTGTGGTAGAGGGGTGAATTGTGATGGAGGGGATGGCGTGGTAAAGTGGTGTGTTGTGATGGTGAGGTGGTGGTGAGTTGTGATGATGAGGTGCTGGTGTGGTAAGATGGTGTGTTGTGATGGTGAGGTTCTGGTGTGGTAGGATGGGGAGTTGTGATGGTGAAGTGCTGGTGTGGTAGTTTGGTGAGCTGTTATGGTGACGTGCTGGTGTAGTAGGGCGGTGAGATGTGATGGTGAGGTGCTGGTGTGGTAAGATGGTGTGTTGTGATGGTGAGGTGCTGGTGTGGTAGGATGGTGAGTTGTGATGGTGAGGTGCTGGTGTAGTAGGGCGGTGAGTTCTGATGGTGAGGTGCTGGTGTAGTAGTGCGTTGAGTTGTGATGGTGAGGTGCTGGTGTAGTAGTGCGGTGAGTTATGATGGTGAGGTGCTGGTGTGGTAAGATGGTGTGTTGTGATGATGAGGTGCTGGTGTGGTAGGATGGTGTGTTGTGATGGTGAGGTGCTGGTGTGGTAGGATGGTGTGTTGTGATGGTGAGGTGCTGGTGTGGTAGGATGGTGTGTTGTGATGGTGAGGTGCTGGTGTGGTAGGATGGTGTGTTGTGGTGAGGTGCTGGTGTGGTAGGATGGTGTGTTGTGATGGTGAGGTGCTGGTGTGGTAGGATGGTGTGTTGTGATGGTGAGGTGCTGGTGTGGTAGGATTGTGTGTTGTGATGGCGAGGTGCTGGTGTGGTAGGGCGGTGAGTTGTGATGGTGAGGTGCTGGTGTAGTAGGGCGGTGAGTTGTGATGGTGAGGTGCTGGTGTAGTAGGGCGGTGAGTTGTGATGGTGAGGTGCTGGTGTAGTAGGGCGGTGAGTTGTGATGGTGAGGTGCTGGTGTAGTAGGGCGGTGAGTTGTGATGGTGAGGTGCTGGTGTAGTAGGGCGGTGAGTTGTGATGGTGAGGTGCTGGTGTTGTAGGTGGGTGTGTTGTGATTGTGAGGTGCTGGTGTAGTAGGGCGGTGAGTTGTGATTGTGAGGTGCTGGTGTAGTAGGACGGTGAGTTGTGATGGTGAGGTGCTGGTGTAGTAGGGCGGTGAGTTGTGATGGTGAGGTGCTGGTGTAGTAGGGCGGTGAGTTGTGATGGTGAGGTGCTGGTGTAGTAGGGCGGTGAGTTGTGATGGTGAGGTGCTGGTGTAGTAGGGCGGTGAGATGTGATGGTGAGGTGCTGGTGTAGTAGGGCGGTGAGTTGTGATGGCGAGGTGCTGGTGTAGTAGGGCGGTGAGTTGTGATGGTGAGGTGCTGGTGTAGTAGGATGGTGTGTTGTGATGGTGAGGTGCTGGTGTGGTAGGATGGTGTGTTGTGATGGTGAGGTGCTGGTGTGGTAGGATGGTGTGTTGTGGTGAGGTGCTGGTGTGGTAGGATGGTGTGTTGTGATGGTGAGGTGCTGGTGTGGTAGGATGGTGTGTTGTGATGGTGAGGTGCTGGTGTGGTAGGATGGTGTGTTGTGATGGTGAGGTGCTGGTGTGGTAGGATGGTGTGTTGTGATGGTGAGGTGCTGGTGTGGTAGGAGGGTGTGTTGTGATGGTGAGGGGCAGGTGTGGTAGGAGGGTGGGTTGTGATGATGTGCAGGTGTGGTAGAAGGGTGGATTGTGATGGTGAGGTGCAGGTGTGGTAGGAGGGTGGGTTGTGATGGTGAGGTGCAAGTGTGAGGGGGTGGGTTGTGATGGTGAGGTGCAGGTGTGGTAGGAAGGTGGGTTGTGATGGTGAGGTGCTGGTGTGGTAGGAGGATGCGTTGTGATGGTGAGGTGTTTGAGTGGTAAGGTGGTGTGTTGTGATGGTGAGGTGCTGGTGTGGTAGGATGGTGTGTTGTGATGGTGAGGTTCTGGTGTGGTAGGATGGGGAGTTGTGATGGTGAGGTGCTGGTGTGGTAGTTTGGTGAGCTGTTATGGTGAGGTGCTGGTGTAGTAGGGCGGTGAGATGTGATGGTGAGGTGCTGGTGTGGTAGGATGGTGTGTTGTGATGGTGAGGTGCTGGTGTGGTAGGATGGTGTGTTGTGATGGTGAGGTGCTGGTGTGGTAGGATGGTGTGTTGTGATGGTGAGGTGCTGGTGTGGTAGGATGGTGTGTTGTGATGGTGAGGTGCTGGTGTGGTAGGGCGGTGAGTTGTGATGGTGAGGTGCTGGTGTAGTAGGGCGGTGAGTTGTGATGGTGAGGTGCTGGTGTAGTAGGGAGGTGAGTTGTGATGGTGAGGTGCTGGTGTAGTAGGGCGGTGAGTTGTGATGGTGAGGTGCTGGTGTAGTAGGGCGGTGAGTTGAGATGGTGAGGTGCTGGTGTAGTAGGATGGTGTGTTGTGATGGTGAGGTGCTGGTATGGTAGGATGGTGTGTTGTGATGGTGAGGTGCTGGTGTGGTAGGATGGTGTGTTGTGATGGTGAGGTGCTGGTGTGGTAGGAGGGTGTGTTGTGATGGTGAGGGGCTGGTGTGGTAGGAGGGTGGGTTGTGATGATGTGCAGGTGTGGTAGAAGGGTGGATTGTGATGGTGAGGTGCAGGTGTGGTAGGAGGGTGGGTTGTGATGGTGAGGTGCAAGTGTGGTAGGAGGGTGGGTTGTGATGGTGAGGTGCAGGTGTGGTAGGAGGGTGGGTTGTGATGGTGAGGTGCTGGTGTGGTAGGAGGATGCGTTGTGATGGTGAGGTGTTTGAGTGGTAAGGTGGTGTGTTGTGATGGTGAGGTGCTGGTGTGGTAGGATGGTGTGTTGTTATAGTGAGGTGCTGGTGTGGTAGAGGGGTGTATTGTGATGGAGGGGATGGCGTGGTAAAGTGGTGTGTTGTAATTGTGAGGTGGTGGTTAGTTGTGATGATGAGGTGCTGGTGTGGTAAGATGGTGTGTTGTGATGGTGAGGTTCTGGTGTGGTAGGATGGGGAGTTGTGATGGTGAGGTGCTGGTGTGGTAGTTTGGTGAGCTGTTATGGTGAGGTGCTGGTGTAGTAGGGCGGTGAGTTGTGATGGTGAGGTGCTGGTGTGGTAAGATGGTGTGTTGTGATGGTGAGGTGCTGGTGTGGTAGGATGGTGAGTTGTGATGTTGAGGTGCTGGTGTAGTAGGGCGGAGAGTTGTGAAGGTGAGGTGCTGGTGTAGTAGTGCGTTGAGTTTGATGGTGAGGTGCTGGTGTAGTAGGGCGGTGAGTTGTGATGGTGAGGTGCTGGTGTAGTAGTGCAGTGAGTTGTGATGGTGAGGTGCTGGTGTGGTAAGATGGTGTGTTGTGATGATGAGGTGCTGGTGTGGTAGGATGGTGTGTTGTGATGGTGAGGTGCTGGTGTGGTAGGATGGTGTGTTGTGATGGTGAGGTTCTGGTATGGTAGGATGGTGTGTTGTGGTGAGGTGCTGGTGTGGTAGGATGGTGTGTTGTGATGGTGAGGTGCTGATGTGGTAGGATGGTGTGTTGTGATGGTGAGGTGCTGGTGTGGTAGGATGGTGTGTTGTGATGGTGAGGTGCTGGTGTGGTAGGGCGGTGAGTTGTGATGGTGAGGTGCTGGTGTAGTAGGGCGGTGAGTTGTGATGGTGAGGTGCTGGTGTAGTAGGGTGGTGAGTTGTGATGGTGAGGTGCTGCTTAGTAGGATGGTGTGTTGTGATGGTGAGGTGCTGGTGTGGTAGGATGGTGTGTTGTGATGGTGAGGTGCTGGTGTGGTAGGATGGTGTGTTGTGGTGAGGTGCTGGTGTGGTAGGATGGTGTGTTGTGATGGTGAGGTGCTGGTGTGGTAGGATGGTGTGTTGTGATGGTGAGGTGCTGGTGTGGTAGGATGGTGTGTTGTGATGGTGTGGTGCTGGTGTGGTAGGATGGTGTGTTGTGATGGTGAGTGTCAGCTACTATCCCCAAGTCTTCGTTACCGAAACTGGTTTTGAGTGTGAGTGTAAATGTATGTCTGTGAACTATCCTATTAGTGCTCACCTATTTGTGATTGCAGGGGTTGAGTCACAGATCCTGGCAAAACCTCAGTAATATGTGTGTGTGTATATTCACCTACTTGTGGTTGCAGGGGTCGAGTCCTAACTCCTGGCCCTGCCTTTTCACTGGTTGCTACTGGGTCCTCTCTCTCCCTGCTCCATGAGCTTTATCAAACCTCGTCTTGAAACTAAGTATGGTTCCCGCCTCCACTACATCGCTTCCTAGACTATTCCACTGCCTGACAACTCTTTGAATGAAGTGTTGTGTTAGTTACCATTTTGTCCTAGGCACATGTCGATTAGACACTAGGCCTGTTGTGTGTAGGTGTGTGTTAGTTACCATTTTGTCCTGGGCACATGTCGATTAGACACTAGGCCTGTTGTGTGTGTGTAGGTGTGTAGGTGTGTTAGTTAGTTACCATTTTGTCCTAGGCACATGTCGATTAGACACTAGGCCTGTTGTGTGTATGTAGGTGTGTGTAGGTGTGTGTGTGTGTAGGTGTGTGTAGGTGTGTGTGTGTGTGTGTGTGTGTGTGTGTGTGTGTGTGTGTGTGTGTGTGTGTGTGTGTGTGTGTACTCATCAATTTGTACTCACCTATTTGTGGTTGCAGGGGTCGAGTCATAGCTCCTGGCCCCGCCTCTTCGCTGATTGCTACTAGGTCCTCTCTCTCCCTGCTCCATGAGCTCTATCATACCTCGCCTTAAAACTATGTATGGTTCCCGCCTCCACTACTTCACTTTCTAGGCTATTCCACGGCCTGACTACTCTATGACTGAAGAAATACTTCCTAACATCCCTTTGATTCATCTGAGTCTTCAACTTCCAATTGCGACCTCTTGTGTCTGTGTCCCTTCTCTGGAACTTCCCGTCTTTGTCCACCTCATCTATTCCGCGCATTATTTTATATGTCGTTATCATGTCTCCCCTGACCCTCCTGGCCTCCAGTGTCGTCAGGCCGATTTCCCTCAACCTTTCTTCGTAGGACAATCCCCGTAGCTCTGGGACTAGTCTTGTTGCAAACCTTTGCACTTTCTCTAATTTCTTGACGTGTGTGTGTGCGCGTGTGTGTGTATGTGTGTGTGTATGTGTGTGTGTGTGTGTGTGTATGTGTGTGTGTGTGTGTGTGTGTGTGTGTTCGTTCTTCAGTAAAATATATGAGTGTTGAAATATTGAACGTGATCAGAGGAGTCAGCCTTCACCCATGACAAGGAAATAAACTGTGTGAATTATCTTACGTTGGAAATAAATGGCATAAAATACCGACACAATGGAAAAATACACACAAAAGCAGTATAATGTGATCCTTTATTGACAACGTTTCGCCCACACAGTGGGCTTTATTAAGTCAGAAAAAGATCTGTTTGCGACTTGATAAAGGCCATCGTGTGGGCGATACGTTGTCCATAAAGGATCACATTATATTGTTTCTGTGTTTATTTTTTCAATTGTCTTATGTTACATTGGGCGTCCTCTGTTAACATAAAAACATAAGAATGGAGGAACACTGCAGAAGGACAACTGGCCAATACAAACAGGGTCCTTATCAAAGCCACCAGTATACAAAGCTGCCCAAGAATTTACTCCCGTACCCACGACACCAGTCAAAATCTGCCACTCCCTCTCATATATTTGTCCAATCTCTTTTTAAAGCTACCCTAAGTCCTAGCCTCGATCACCCTACTCGGAAGATTGTTCCACGCATCCACAACACTATTCGAAAACAATTACTTGGTGACGTGTACTTAGCTCAGTGGTGACGTGTACTTAGCTCAGTGGTGACGTGTACTTAGCTCAGTGGTGACGTGTACTTAGCTCTGTGAAGACCTGTTTGTGTGCTCTCTGTGAATCTGAACCAGGATGCACCTCTCTTGAGCAGCTTTACCAGCAGCTGAGAGAAGAACTCAGAGTTGCTAAACTGGAGATACGGCGATTAACGGAGGAGAACAAGAGGATTCGTAGTAATCCACCTGTTGTGAGTCCCCAGGTTAAGAGGGGAGCTTGGTCAGTGGCCGGGCAACATGGAACCAAGCTGAAGATTAAGAAAACGGTTGGAGAGGCAGAAACAACAAGAAACCAGAAGACTGCCGTGGAAACTTCCAACTCATTCTCGGTGCTACCTGACGAATGTGAGTGTTCTACTGGGAATGCCACAATGAGCACCAAGGAAGCATTGGCAGACGTGAGTGAGACATCCCTAGAAACCCCAACGAAGACCATCGAGAACGTCATGACGAATTCTACAAGTGGTGTAATGCTACCTGGCGAATGTGAGTCGACTACTCGGAGCATCACTACGGACGACGACAAGGAAGGTAAAAACATTGTTGTTGTTGGGGATAGCCAGATTAGGTACATGGATAGGGCATTCTGTTTGAAGGATAGGAGTAGGAGGCAGAGAGTATGTTTTCCTGGGGCTGGGATGAAGGATATTGTTAGCCGTCTGGATGACATCATGAGAGGTAATGGGAGCAATCCTATTATCTGTCTCAGTGCTGGAGGCAACGATGTTGGCAGATGTAGGAGTGAGGACCTGATTAGCAGGTATAGGTCAGCAATAGAGATAATTAGGAAGAAGGGTGGGAAACCTGTCATATGTGGCATTTTGCCAAGGAGAGGAGTTGGAAATGAATGGTTGTCCAGAGCAATTGGTGTCAATTGCTGGCTGGACAAATACTGTAAGGAAAATGCGGTAACATTCATTGACAACTGGGACCTCTTCTATGGCAGAAATGACATGTATGCCAGGGATGGGGTTCACTTGTCTAGGTGTGGGGTGGGAGCACTGGCCAACGCAGTGGAGGGAGCTGTTAGGTCTTTAAACTAGGAATAGTTAGTGGTATGGGTTTTGGCGGGAAAACTGTGAAGTCGCAGGGTAGTAACATGAGTACTAGGAGAACTAGTAATAGGCAAAATGAGGAGGATATTGGAAAGCCAGTGGCACTAATTGACAATGACAGTAATAGGTTTAGTGGAATAACAGAAAGGAGCAGGAAGGGTAAAGAGATAGGAGGGTCATTAAATATTTATTACACAAATAGTCGCAGTGCTAGGAATAAGATGGACGAGTTGAGACTAGTTGCTAGTGCAGGTAACATAGATGTATTTGCCATTACTGAGACGTGGTTTAATTCAAAAAGTCGGGACATGCCTGCAGAATGTCACATTCAGGGTTTTAAATTGTTCCAAGTAGATAGAAGTATCGGGAAGGGGGGTGGGGTGGCATTGTATGTCCGAGATCGCTTGAACTGTTGCATAAAAACGGGTATTAAGTCTGAAGTAACACATACAGAGTCTGTTTGGATAGAATTTTCAGAGGGACATGAAAAATTAATTTTAGGTGTGATATACCGTCCCCCAAATTTAGATAGGGACCAGGAGAGACTACTATGGGAGGAAATAGTTAGGGCCACAAGGCACGATAATGTAGTAATTCTAGGAGACTTTAACTTTAGTCATATTGATTGGAATTTCTTGACTGGGAATTTAGAATCATACGATTTCTTAGAAGTAGTTCAGGATTGTTTTTTGAAGCAGTTTGTGACAGAACCTACAAGGGGTAATAACCTGCTTGACTTAGTTCTGGCAAACAATGAATCCCTTGTTAATAATTTAGAAGTTTCAGAGGAACTGGGTGCTAGCGACCACAAATCAATTACATGTAGAATTGAATGGAAGTATGATAGTAGGGATAACTCAGTAACAGTCCCAGATTTTCGCTTAGCAGATTACGATGGGCTTAGAGAACACTTATCATCTGTTGACTGGGGTAACGAAGAGAGCTATCAATATGACAGTTTTCTGAACACAATACATGCTGCTCAAAGAACGTTTATCCCTTATAAGGAAATTAGATCAAATAGAAATGACCCAAAATGGATGAATAATAGGCTGAAATATCTACTAGGGCATAAGAAAGGAATTTATAGGCGTATCAAAAGAGGCGAGGGTCATCTTATGAACCAGTATATTGACATTAAGAGGGACATTAAAAAGGGGATAAGAAAAGCTAAAAGGGACTATGAAATTAAAGTTGCTAGGGATTCTAAAACTAACCCAAAAAGTTTTTTCCAGGTCTATAGAACAAAAGTCAGAGATAAGATAGGTCCCCTTAAAAATAACTATGGGCATCTTACTGACAAAGAGAATGAAATGTGCTCGATTTTAAATAATTATTTTCTCTCGGTTTTTACACAGGAAGACACTAATAATATTCCGGTAATTAATTTTTATAGTGGCTCAGAAGAAGATAAATTATGTAACATCACAGTCACTAGTGAAATGGTTGTGAAGCAGATAGACAGACTGAAGCAAAATAAGTCACCGGGTCCTGATGAGGTTTTTTCAAGGGTTCTAAAGGAATGCAAAATGGAAGTCTGTGAACCATTAACTAATATTTTTAATTTATCTCTTCAAACAGGTGCAGTGTCTGATATGTGGAAGATGGCTAATGTAATTCCTATTTTTAAAACAGGGGACAAGTCGTTACCGTCAAATTACCGCCCAATAAGCCTGACCTCAATTGTAGGCAAATTACTAGAGTCAATTATAGCTGAGATTATAAGAAGCCATCTCGATAAGCATAGCTTGATTAATGATACTCAGCATGGATTCACAAGAGGCCGGTCTTGTCTAACTAATTTATTAACTTTCTTCAGTAAAGCTTTTGAGGGTGTTGACCACGATAAAGAATTTGATATTATTTACTTAGATTTTAGTAAGGCATTTGATAGAGTTCCGCACCAAAGACTGTTGAAGAAAGTAGCAGCTCATGGCATTGGGGGAAGGGTGCTCTCGTGGATCGAATCATGGCTCACAGACAGGAAGCAAAGAGTGTCCATAAATGGGGTTAAATCCGAGTGGGGATCAGTAACAAGTGGCGTTCCACAGGGATCAGTCTTGGGCCCGTTGTTGTTTATAATATATATCAATGATCTTGATGAAGGAATTACTAGTGATTTGAGCAAATTCGCCGATGACACGAAGATAGGTAGGATAATTGATTCAAACGTAGATGTTAGGGAACTTCAGGAGGATTTAGACAAACTCTACTCTTGGTCAGAAAAGTGGCAGATGCAGTTCAATATAGATAAATGCAAGGTTCTGAAGCTCGGGAGTGTCCATAACCCTAGCACTTATAAGTTAAATAATGTAGAACTTAACCATACAGATTGCGAAAAGGACTTGGGGGTTATGGTAAGCAGCAACCTTAAACCAAGACAGCAATGCCTAAGCGTACGTAATAAGGCAAATAGATTACTGGGATTTATATCAAGAAGTGTAAGCAACAGAAGTCCAGAGGTCATACTGCAGCTTTATACATCATTAGTAAGGCCTCACCTAGATTATGCAGCTCAATTCTGGTCTCCATATTACAGAATGGACATAAATTCGTTAGAAAACATTCAGCGTAGGATGACTAAATTAATACATAGCATTAGAAATCTTCCTTATGAAGAAAGATTGAAGACTCATTCACTTGTTAGACGAAGAATGAGGGGAGACCTGATCGAAGTGTATAAGTGGAAGATAGGTATTAATAAAGGGGATATTAACAAGGTCTTGAGGATATCTCTCCAAGAGAGAACCCGCAGTAATGGATTTAAATTAGATAAGTTTAGATTTAGAAAGGACATAGGAAAGTATTGGTTTGGAAATAGGGTAGTAGATGAGTGGAAAAGTCTACCTAGTTGGGTTATTGAGGCTAGGACTTTGGGTAGTTTCAAATTTAGGTTGGATAAATACATGAGTGGGAGGGGTTGGATTTGAGTGGGACTTGCACATCAGAGCTTATTTCTTGGGTAGCATTGAAAATTGGGTAGGTCAAATGTTTGTTAGTGGGATGAATTGTAAAGGACCTGCCTAGTATGGGCCAACAGGCCTGCTGCAGTGTTCCTCCTTTCTTATGTTCTTATGTTCTTATGCTCTTTCTAAATCTAAATTTATCCAACCTAAAACCGTGATTTCTGGTTCTTTCTTAAGAACATAAGAAAGAACACTGCAACAGGTGTACTGGCCTATACAAGGCAGGTCCAATTCTCCCACCGACTTAAGCCAATGCCTTAACCTAGTTAGGTCAGTCATGTCACATAAGGGAGGAGCACGTCATCCGACCTAGTAGCACAAGGTAGTCAGGTCCGACTCACACCCACCCACACCCACTCATGTATTTATCCAACCTATTTTTAAAACTACACAACGTCTTAGCTTCTATGACGGTTCTCAGGAGTTTGTTCCACTCGTCCACAACTCAATTACCAAACCAGTGCTTTCCTATATCCTTCATGAATCCGAATTTTTCCGATTTAAAACCATTGCTGCGAGTCCTGTCTATGTTAGATATTTTCAGCATGCTATTTACATCCCCTTTATTAATTCCTGTTTTCCACTTATACACCTCAATCATATCCCCCCTAATTCTGCGCCTTTGTAGAGAGTGCAGGTTCAGGGGCCTCAGTCTATCCTCATAAGAAAGAATTCTGATACATGGGATCGACTTTGCCACACTCCTTTGTACGTTTTCCAGTGCATTTATATCCATTCTGTAACACGGTCACCAAAACTGCACTGCATACTCTAAATGAAGCCCAACCAAAGATATACAGAGTTGAACAACCAGAGGACTTCTGTTATTTATACTTCTTGCTATGAATACAAGAAGTCTGTTATCTTTATTGCGAGCACTTATGCACTGTTGTCTTGGTTTCAGATTACTACTAACCAGAACTCCTAAATCCTTTTCACAATCAGTAATATTAAGAACTACATTATTTAGTTTATATGTGGCATGGTTATTTTCCTGTCCAACATTTAGATCTTCGCATTTGTTTATATTAAACTGCATCTGCCACTTCTCCGACTGTTCAAATCGTCCTCAGTCTATTCAAATCATCCTGGAGTGCACTGTCCTCAATAGAATGAATTGGAAGGCCTATTTAGGTGTCATCAGCAAATTTGCTTATGTCGCTATTTATTCCCTAATCTATGTCATTTATGTGGATTGCGACCAACAAGGAGCCCAACACTGACCCCTGTGAAACACCGCTTGTGACGTGCCCCCTTTCTGATTTCTCCCCATTTACGGAAACTCTTTACAGCCTATTTATCAACCATGCCTCTACCCAGGAAAAAAATCTCCTATTCCGTGTGCCTTAAGTTTTCTCAACAGTCTTTAAAGTGGAACTCTATCGAAATCCTTAGTGAAGTCCATATACACAATATTTTATCCAATACCATGATCTACCTCCTCAAATACTCTAGTGAAAAAGTTAGTAAATTCGTAAGACAGGAACGACCCTTTGTAAAACAGTGCTGAGATTTATTAATCAATTTATGCCTTTCAAGATGGCTACGAATTGCATCGGCAATTATTGATTCCATAAATTTACCAGCTATGGAAGTAACGCTTATTGGTATAGAATTCAAAGCTAAGGTCCTGTCACCTGCCTTGTAAATAGGTATTACATTTGCCATTTTCCACTTATCAGGCACTATGCCAGTTTGTAGTGATATATTGAAAAGATTAGCCAAAGGTATGCTAAGTCCCTCTTCACATTCCTTTAACACCCTTGCAAACAGTTCATCAGGGCCTGGGGATTTATTAGGTTTTAATTTCTCTATTTGTCTGAGAACCATGTCACTAGTTACCGTAATCGTGCATAGTTTATTATCGTCCTGTTCTATATAATTTATTATTTCTGTAATTTCCCTAGTATCTTTCTGAGTAAAAACTGAGAGGAAATAGGTATTGTAAATTTCACACATTTCCTTATATTGTCAGTGATCTGACCTGAGTTACTTTTAAGTGGACCAATCTTGTCCCTGAAAGAACCCTTTTGAATTAGTCTTCGAATCCCTTGCGACTTTAACCTCATAATCCCTTTTTGCTTTTCTTATTCCTATTTTATTTCTCTCTTTAATTGAATATATTGATTTCTTAACTGCACTTCCCCTCTTTTGATACGCCTATAAATGCCTCTCTTTTCACCAATGAGATGTTTTAATCTATTGTTTATCCATTTGGGATCATTTTTGCTAGATCTTATCTCCCTACTCGGGATGAAAGTCATCTGGGCAGCCAGCACCATGCTCTGAAATGCGTCATATTGGCAGCCAAATCTACCTACCTGACATTCTAATTTATCCCGCCCAGGTAATTTCTCATACCCATGAAGTCGGCCAGGCGGAAATCTGGGACAGCGACTTGATTGCAGTTATCTGGGTAATGGCATGATATACTGAAACTAAGTGATTTGTGATCACTTTCCCCAAGCTCATCATTAACCTCAAGATTATTAACTAGTGATTCTTTGTTGGCAAGAACCAAGTCAAGTAGATTGTTTCCTATATTTGGTTCTGTCACAAACTGTTTTAAAAAGCAATCCTGAACCGTATCAAGAAAGTCACTAGACTCATGATTTCCTGTCACATTGTTCCAATCAATTTGTCTAAAGTTAAGTCTCCCATTAACTCATTTTCATATCTAGACGCCTTATGAATTTCGTCCCATGGCAACCTACCACACTCCCTATAAAGGTTTGGGGGCCTATAAATCACACCCAAAATTAATTTTTCACTATCTTCGAGAAACTGTAGCCATGCAGATTCTGTGTCCGATGTTTCTAATCTTACATCTTGTCTAACACAACAATTTAAATTATCTCTGACATACATCGCCAATCCACCATCCTTTCTGTTGACACTATCAGTGTGGAATAGTTTATAACCCTTTATGCTGCATTCAGAAGACATTTCTCTATCTATTGTTATAGCAACAATATCTATTTTACCTGTACTTCCAAGTAATCTTAGCTCCTCTATCTTATTTCTAAGACTCATACTATTTACATAGTAAACCTTAAAGACATCCTTGTTTATTCCCATCATCCACTTATACACTTCGATGATATCTTCCCTCATTCTTCGTCTCTTAAATGAATCTATATCTATTCTGTAGAAAGGAGACCAAAACTGAGCGGTATCATCCAAATGATGTATAAATAAAGCTGTAAATTAGGTTTTTTGATTTCTGTTACTGATAATTCTTGAAATAATTCCTAATAATCTGTCAGCCTTTTTGCGCATTTTTAGGCACTATTGTCTTGGTTTTAGATTTCTGCTTACCATGACTCCCAAGTCTTTTTCACATTCTGTATGAGCAAGCTCTACTACACTTTGTTTATAACTTTGTGGGTTATTTTCATTAAAAAGGATAGTGCCTTGCACTTATCCACATTGAAGTTCATCAACCATTTTTCTGTCCAAGACATTAATTTGTCCAAATTTTCCTGGAGTTCACTGGTATCCTCCTCAGAATGAATCATATGGCCTATCTCTGTATCATCAGCAAATTTGTTCATGACACTTGTAATTCCTTTATCAAGGTCATTAATGTAAATTATGAACAACAATGGGCCTAAAACTGATCCTTGTGGAATGCCACTAGTGACTAATCCCCATTTATTTTTGACCCCATTAATGAAAACTATCTGTTTACTATTGGTAAACCATGCCTCTATCCATGCTAGAACCTTATCTCCTATACCATGAGCTGCCACTTTAAGATTCTTATTGAAATCCAAATAAACAATATCATATTCTTTATCACTGTCTACTGCCTCAAATATTTTATTGAAGAACGTCAGTAAATTTTTCAGGCAGGAGCGACCTCTCGTGATCCCATGCTGAGATTCATTAATCAAATTATGTTCTTCAAGGTGACTTCTAACAATATCAGCTATAACTTATTCTGATAATATGCCTACTACAGACGTCAGGCTTATTGGACGGTAATTTGATGGAATGGACTTATCCCCTGATTTGAATATAGGAACTACATTAGCTGTCTTCCACATCTCTGGCACAACTCCAGTTAGGATGGACGCATTAAATGAGCTAGTAAATGGCTGACTAAGTTCCATCTTGCATTCTTTAAGTACCTTGGAAAAAACTCGTCGGGTCCCGGGTACTTATATTGTTTCAGTTTATCTATACGTTTGATAACCATGTCTCACGTGACAGTAATATTAATTAATTTGAATTCTTCAGGAACTGAATAATTGTTAATTTCTGGAATCTCATTTACGTCTTCTTGTAAAAAAAAACTGACAAAAAATAATCATTAAATAGGGAACACATTTCCAGTTCGTTATCCGTCAGCTGACCATTCCTAATTTTCAGAGGTCCTACTTTTCCCACACCTTCGTCCTACACACTTGAAAGAACTCTTTTTGAATAGTCGTCGACTCATTACCAACTTTAATTTCATAGTCACATTTAGCCTTTCTAATCCTCTTTTTTACTTCTCTTTTAATCTGAACATATTGTTCTATAACGTTAACCTTTCCCCTTTTGATGAGCGTGTAAATTCCTCTTTTCTCCCCTAATAGATGTTTTAGTCTCCTGTTAACGCATTTAGGATCGTTATTATTTGACATAATTTCTCTCTGGGGAATGTTCTGCCAATGTAATCGGCAGAACGAAAATCGGGGACTTTTTATGCATTATCCTTATTTTCGTACTCGCAGGTAATATTAAAGGTAATAGATTTGTGATCACTTTTGCCAAGCTCTTCAGCTATCTCCAGATTATATATGAAGGTTTCTTTATTTGAAAGCACTATATCAAGCAAATTATTACTTCTGGTAGGAACAGTTACACATTTTTTTTCAGAAATCATTCCTGAACTTCTTCCAGAAAGTCTCTGGTGTCCAGATTACCAGACACATACGTCCAGTTAATTTGACTAAAGTTAAAATCTTCCACTATTACTACGTTATTGTGTCTAGAAGTTCTAGCAATTTCGTCCCAAAGAAGTCTCCTTCTATCGTTTTATAAGCCAGGAGGACGATGCATCACACCTAAAATAAGTTTTTCTGACATTCTAGAAGTTCTGTCCACACAGATTCTGTTACTAATTCATCTATTTATATGACAGTTTTTATGCAACAATTTTAGTTTTCTCGTACATACAATGCAATTCCACCCCGTTTCCCATTATATCTGTCTACATGAAACACCTTGAATATAACACTCAGCAGTCATTTCTCGATTCTTTAAATTATACCATGTTTCAGTTATTGCAATGACACCAAAGTTCCCAGCACATGCTACCAAAGGTAATTCATTAATTTTTATTTCTTGCACTTCGATTTTTAGCATAAAATACATTAATATGTTTTCTTCTTCTGCACCTTTTTCCTGTTCACCTTTGCTTTTACACAGTTTTTGGTATTATCATAACTCAGTGTTACATTCATAATGCCAAAGCCTAAGTCAATATTTCCACCCTCAATGTTTTCCATTCCTAAACCCATACCTCTAACTAATCCTTGTTTAAAGTCCTAACAGATTTGTAGATGAATGGTTCAGAGAACCGACATGTTGATAAATTAGACACATGTGCAACTCTTGGGTATCTTCATTGAGGAAACGTTTCGCCACACAGTGGCTTCATCAGTCCAAACGTAGGAGAAACTTGAAAAACAGGAGGAGAATGAGGTAATCAGTCCCTCAACCTTGAGTCGATGTGTTCAGTCCATCAATCTTGAATAGATTGATGGACTGAACACATCGACTCAAGGTTGAGGGACTGATTACCTCATTCTCCTCCTGTTTTTCAAGTTTCTCCTACGTTTGGACTGATGAAGCCACTGTGTGGCGAAACGTTTCCTCAATGAAGATACCCAAGAGTTGCACATGTGTCTAATTTATCAAAGTCCTAACAACACCCTCAACTGAACTAGCGAGATAACCCACACCTGCCCTGGATAAGAGAACTCCATCCCTGGCATACATGTCATTTCTACCGTAGAAGTAGCCCCAGTTGTCAATGAATGGTACTGCATTATCCATACAGTGATTGTCCAGCCAACAATTAGTACCAATTGCTCTAGACAACATTCATTTCCAACACTGTTACTTGGCAAAATGCCACTTCTACGCTTGCCTATGCCATTGCCTCCATCACTGAATTAAATAATAGGATTGATCCCATTACCATTCATGATGTTGTCAAGCCGGCTAAAGATATCCTCCACCCCAACCCCAGGAAAGCAAACCCTCTGTCTCCTACACCTATCCTTCAAGCCTTATCCAAGTTCCTAATCTGACTGTCCCCAGCAAGCACAATGTTCTTACCTTTCTTGTTGTTCATCGTTGTGACATTCCCAGTAATTTCCTCACATTCGTTGGGTAGCACGGAGAAAGGTTCAAAGTTTCCACAGTAGCATCATGGTTCTTCAGTTCTACCTCTCCATCTGTCCTCATGATAGCTCCGTTCCATGATCTCCAGCAATTGTCCAGGTTCATTCCTTGGATTGATTCACAACAGGAGAATTACTATGAATTCTCTTGTTTTCTTCCATCAATCACCATATCTCGAGCTTAGCCACCCAAAGCTCCTCCTTAAGCTGCTGGTAAAGATGCTCAATGGAGGACATATTGGTTCAGATTCATAGAAAGTAAACTAGACACGTCGTAACAGTGCAAAGTACTGAATACTACTGAGCTAAGTACAGATCAACACTCAAGCTAAGTACAGATCACCACTCAAGCTAAGTACAGAACACCACTGAGCAAAGAACAGATCACACATTGCTAATTACAGTTGCCAGTAGTCAACTCACATTTGTCGGGTAGCATGGATGTTGGGAGGGTTCCATGGAGATATAATTATTGGAGATAAACACACTTGTTGGGTTGTATTCACTTATATTAGCAGAGCTGTGAGGGGAATAGCGCAGCCTGCCTGTAGTCGCCTATAGGTCTATCCAAGGACTGAGAGAGGGACAGGGCATCTGACGCTCACATGTGGCATCACGTGACGTCACATGCTAGCCCCTAGGCCTAGCAACGGATCGTTTACATAAAACATATAGATGATGCTAGCTACGATACTCATATATGCTACACAAACATATACAGGGGATCAGCAACTATGCTGACACGGAGAATGGGATCGAAGTGTCTGACAAGTTGTACACAAATGGTATACAATACCGACAAGGTGCAGTATTAGACACTGAATCTTGTTGATATTGTATACCATTTGTGTGCTCCTTGTCAGACACTGCATCATCATGAAATCTTGGTACAAAGGACATCTACACAGCCTTATTTCTAAATTCTGTCCCATTTCATGGGTATGACCTACTTCCAATGGGGATTCTCGACTACCATTGACAATGCCTTCACTTGCTACACGTCCTGCACCTGTCGTCACTATATAAGCACCAAGCTCCACGACTGTGCTTCAGTTCCTTTAAGACTACCATGCTGTTCACCAACTCCATTTTTTGTATATAATTAATTCTTCACATTATGTCCATGTATTGTACTGATAAAGCCACTGGCTGGCGAAACATTCTCAAATAAAGATACCCAGATGTTGCACATGTGTCTAATTCTGCATCTTTTCCGTATTGTATATCATTTGTATACATTCTGCTAGTGGGTTGGATTTGTGAAGGATCTGCCTAGTATGGGCTGACACGCCTACTCCAGTGCTCTGCCTCTCTTATGTTTATAGTTTAACCGGAATAAATTTTTTCACAATTTTATATTGAAAGTGGTCAAATCTGAAGAACCTACACTTCTGAATTATACTGTCGTCCGTTCTCGTATTTTCTGGCATCTGTTTGAACCTCTGAAACTAAACCAATGAGGGTTATGGAAGTTATTCAAGCCGTCGATGATGCTGAGAATGGGTTCACTGACTTTGATCAATGTTCCAGGAATCTGGTGATCCTTACGTACACAAATGTAGAAAATCAGAAGCCAATTTATTGAGGCATTATCGAGTTATGACCCAAACACACATGAAGAGTTGCAGGAAGAAAAACTGAAAACAATTCGGCATCCTCTTAAAGGTGCACCTTCAGGGACACCTGCTTATATTGCCATGCATAGTAATTAGGAATATTTTGTGGTGTACAATGGCTGCAACTTCTGTTCCACGTTCCTTCTCGTTGCACAAAGTCATGTCTATCATGGATATATTATTTAAAGTATCGTGGATATTTGGTTCGTATGAAACTAATATTGAAATCTGTACTAACAATGTGCAAGTTGTATATGCATGTCGCTCATTAGCTGCAACTTGTCAATAAATACACTTACATATCAAAGGATTTAACAGTGAGTAGGAACTGTTTTCAACGAATGAAATCTTTATAGAGTTTCATTTTGTATTTACGTAAATATTAGTTACAGTAGACAAATATTATTTTTTTTTTATGTTAACTTGTTCATAATTCATAACTCGCCTTCCTGTACATAATGAAGAGAATTCAGGTTCACATGAGTTATGGTAAAATTTACAGTGGAAGTCAAATACTGGCAATAATTGTGAATCAGATAGTGGAGTCTCTTTCAATGACACAGGAATAAATTCGTAATAGAGTTTGTATATGAATGTGTGTGTGTTTGAGTGTGTTTCTGTGTGTGTGTGTGTGTATGTGTAATCACCTAGTTGTACTCACCTAGTTGTGGTGCAGGGGTCGAATTACAGTTCCTGGCCCCGTCTCTTCGCTGGTCGCTGATAGGTCACTCTTCCTACTCCATGAGCTTTATCGTACCTTTTCTTAAAGCTATGTTTAGATCCTGCCTCCACTACATCTCTTCCCAGACTATTAAACTTCCTGACAGTTCTGTGACGGAAGAAATACTTCCTAACATCCCTGTGATTCAGCTGAGTCTTCAACTTCCAACTGTGACCCTTTTTTACAGTGTCCCATCTATGGAACATCCTGTATATTATATCAAGGTATTATATCCCCGCTATCTCCTGTCCTCTTCTCGTAGAACATACCCCTTAGCTCCGGGACTAGTCTTGTTGCAAAACTTTACACTTTCTACACTTTCTCTAGTTTCATTACGTGCTTGACTAGGTGTGGGTTCAAAACTGGTGCTGCATACTAGAACATGGGTCTAACGTACACAATGTACAGGGTTCTGAAAGATTCCTTATTAAGACGTCAGAATGCTGTCTTATGTTTGTTAGCCGCCCGTATGCTGCAGCACTTATTTGGTTGATGTGCGCCTCAGGAGATTTGCACGGTGTTATACTTACCCAAAGATTCTTTTCCTTGAGTGAGGTTTGTAGTCTCTGGCCCCTTAGACTGTACTCCGTCTGTGGTCTTCATTGCCCATCCCCAACCTTCATGACTTTGCACTTGGTGGAGTTGAACTGCAAGAGCCATTTGTTAGATCAGGACTGCAGCATGTCCAGATCACTTTGTAATTCTGCCTCGTCCTCGCCCGATTGAATTCTTCTCATCAACCTCACATCATCTGCAAACAGGGACACTTCGAATTCTATTCCTTCTGTCATGTCTCTCACAAATACCAGAAACAGCACTGGTCCTAGGACTGTACCCTGTGGAACCAGGACGGTCACAGGCACCAATGCTGACACCTCGCCACGTATCATGACTCGCTGTTGCCTTCCTGATAGGTATTCATTTATCCATTGCAGTGCCTTCCCTGTTATCCCTGCCTGGTCCTCCAGCATTTGCACTAATCTCTTGTGTGTGTGTCAAACGCCGCCTTACTGTCCAAGAAAATGCAATCTACCCACCACTTTCTCTCTTGTCTTACTGCTTTCACTCTGTTATAGAACTCCAGTAGGTTTGTGACACAGGATTTCCCGTCCCTGAAACCGTGCAGGCTGTCTTTAATAAACTCATTCCTTTCTAGATACTCCACCACTCTTCTCATGACAATCTTTTCCATGACTTTGCATACTATACACGTCAGTGACACTGGTCTGTAGTTTACTGCTTCGTGTCTCACTCATCTTAAAATTGGGACTACATTTGCAATCTTCCGTGCCTCAACTAGTCGCCCTGTTTCAGAATATATCTCGAAGGAGCCGTGAAAAGAATTTATCCAACCCCATCACCTTTGAGGTATCTAGTTCACTTAACTGTGTCCAAAACTTGATGGTGTACTCACCACTCCATATTTCTGGAGTCCTTTCTGTCTTTTTTGTAAACACTTTGAATCTCAGGTTGAGCTCTTCATACACTTCGCTGTCGTTTCATATGATCTTCCCTCCTTCCTTCTTTAGCGTGACTACCTGTTCTTCTCCACCTGATGTGGCTGTACAATAGCTTATGGTCAGATTTAGCTTTCGCTGCTATGTCATTTTCGTATTGTCGTTTCGGCCTCCCTTATTATCTGTGCACATTCATTTCTGGCTCTACGACTTCTCTCATTCTCCTGAGTCTTTTGCATTCTATAATTCTTCCATTCTCTAGCGCACTTGGTTTTGGCCTCTCTATACCTTTGGGTGAACTAAGGGTTTATCCTGGATTTCTCGTTATTTCTGTTACCCTTGGGTATAAACCTCTCCTCACCTTTCTTGCATATTGTTGACACATATTCCATCATCTCGTTTATTGACTTCCCTGCCAGTTCTCTGTCCCACTGAACCCCGTGCAGGAAATTCTTCATGCCTGTGTAGTCCCCTCTCTTGTAGTTTGCCTTTATTCGTTCTGCCCTTCCTGTTGTGTGTACTCACCTATTTTTGGTTGTAGGGGTCAAGTTATAGCTCCTGGCCCCGCCTCTTCAATGGTCGTTACTGGCTCCTCTCTCTGCTACATGAGTTTTATCAATCCTCGTCTTAAAACTAGGTAAGGTTCCTGTGTGTGTGTGTGTGTGTGTGTGTGTGTGTGTGTGTGTGTGTGTGTGTGTGTGTGTGTGTGTGTGTGTGTGTGTGTGTGTGTGTGTGTGTGTGCATGTGTCTGTGTTTTTATGTGCCTGTGTGTGTATATGTGAGAATGTACTCACCTATTTGTGGTTCCAGTGGTCTGGTCATAGCTCCTGACCGCGCCTTTTCGCTGGTCGTTACGAAGTCCCTCTTTCCCTGATCCAAGATCTTAATCACACCTCTTCTTAAAGGTATGTATGGATCCTGCCTCTGAAACATCATTCTCCAGGATATTCCACTTCCAGGTATACTTTGGCCTTTCCAAAGACTCTGGAAAACCATGGGTTTACTCTGGTCTTCCCGTTGTTTCTGTTGCCCCTTGATATAAACTGCACTGCCTCACTGCATTTTGTGGTCACGTTTTCCATCATTTCGTCAACTTTCTCTCTAGCTCTGTTACTCACTGCACCTCATGTAAAATTAGTCTCATACTTGTATAGTTCCCTTTTGGCTTTTCCCATCCTTCTCACGCTGCTTCATTCTTCATTGTTAACTCTACTTTGAATTCGAAACTCAAGACCACGTGATCACTAGGGCCTAGAGACCTTTCTATGTCTGAACTGCTCAAAGTGAAAACGAGGTCTAGCCTTGTTGATTCATTTCCTTTTGCTATCTCTCTCTCTCTCTCTCTCTCTCTCTCTCTCTCTCTCTCTCTCTCTGGTTGTGTCCTTAACGTGTTGGCACATGAAGTTTTCTAGTAATGCCACCAGCATCTTGGCTTTCCACGTTTCATATGGCTCCAGATTCTTCCAGTGAATCTCCTTATGGTATAAATCCCTGATGATGAGTAACTTTACCCTGCTCATGTGGGCCCTTCTGGCAGTCTCAGCTAGTGTGTCCACCTTCACTCTGTTGCTCTCATTATATTCTTGTCTGAGCCTCCTGCTGTTCGGTGGCGAGGTAGACATCATTGATATCATCACTTTTGGGCCCCCAGTATGAAGTGCTCCTACTATGTAGTCATCTGCTACCCCTCTGACTAGTCCTCCAATCTCAAAAATCTATTGATTTTTGATGACACGATGCAACTCCTCCCTGCTGCCCCCCATCCCTATCATTCCTCAGAATTCCGTGAGCTTCATTTCTGTGATTGGTATGATGTTTGGGAATGTCTCAGTGCTTGCCTCAACGTTGATGCTGGTTGTGGGTGTGGTAGGCAGGCCTGGATATTATGGTAGTCTGTTGGTGTGGCAGCATAAGTGCTGGGGAAGATGAGAACTGTGGATGTAGAGTTCACCATCGTTCTTGTTATTGTGTTTGGTTTGTGTGGCGGTAGGGGTTGAGGAGATGCTGTGGGCGGGCTTGTACTCGCCTAATTGTGGTTGCAGGGGTCGAGACTCAGCTCCTGGCTCCGCCTCTTCTCTGACCGCTACTGGGTCCTCCCTCTCCCAGCTCCATGAGCTCTATCATACCTCGTCTTAAAACTATGTATGATTTCTGCCTCCACTACATCACTTGCCAGACTGATCCACTTCCTAACAACTCTGTGGCTAAAGAAATTCTTCATGATATTCCTTTGATTCATCTGAGTCT
Organism: Cherax quadricarinatus; assembly: GCF_038502225.1. NCBI lineage: Eukaryota > Metazoa > Arthropoda > Malacostraca > Decapoda > Parastacidae > Cherax > Cherax quadricarinatus. The sequence continues at coordinate 16,911,492 of NC_091381.1, forward strand.
TCAACTTCCAATTGATACCCGTTGTTTCTGTGTCTCATCTGTTCACCTTATCAATTCCACACAACATTTTGTATGTGTATTCTCCTGATCCTCCTGTCCTCCAGTGTCGTCAGACCGATTTCCCTTAACGTTTCTTCGTACGACATTCCCCTTAGCTCTGGAACTATTCTTGTTGCAAGGCTTTGCACTTTCTCTAATTTCTTGACGTGGATGACCAGGTGTGGGGTTTCTAACTGGTGCTGTGTACTCCAGTATGGGCCTGACGTACACAGTACACAGAGTCTTGAACGATTCCTTACTGAGGTATTGGAACGCTATTCTCAGGTTTGCCAGGCCCCCATATGCCCCCATATGTGTGCTTCCGGTGATGTGCTCGGTATTACACTCACCTCTCGATCTTTCTCCATGAGTGCAGTTTGCAGTCTTAGGCTCCATAGCCTATATTCTGTCTGCGGTCTTCTTTGCCCATCCCCGATCTTCATGACTTTTGCATTTGACGAGGTTAAATTCTAGGAGCCAATTACTGGATCACGCGTCCAGCCTGTCCAGGTCTCTTTGTAGACTTGTCTGATCCGCATCTGATTTAATTCTCCTCATTAACTTCACATCATCTACAAACAGACACACTTCTGAGTCTATCCCTTCCGTCATGGCATTTACATATACCAAGAATAGCACTGGTTCCAGGACTGACCCCTGTGGGACCCCGCTCGTCACAGGAGCCCACTGTGATACTTTATCACATACCATGACTCGCTGTTGCCTCCCTGTCAAGTATTCTCTGATCCATTGCAGTGCCCTTCCTGGCATACATTCCTGATGCTATAGCTTCTGTGCTAATCTCTTGTGAGGAACTGTGTCGAAGGCCTTCTTGCAGTCCAAGAACATGCAATGAACCCACCCCACTCTCTCACGTCTTACTTCAGCTACAAAGTCATAAAATACTAATAGGTTTGTGACACGGGATTTGCCTTCCATGAAGCCATTTTGGCTGTCGTTTATAACCTTGTTCCATTCCAGTTGCTCTAATACTCTCCTCCTGATAATCTTCTCCATGACTTTGCATGCTATACACGTCAGTGACACTTTTCTATGGTTTAGTGCTTCGTGTCTGTCTCTTAATTTAAATATGGGGACTACATTTGCCGTTTTCGTACCTCAGGTAGTTGCCCAGTTTTAAGGGATGTGTTGAAGATTGTGGTTAGTGGCACAGAGTGTCTCTGCTCCCTCTCTAAGGACCCACCGAGAGATGTTGCCTGGTCCCACTGCCTTTAGAGTATCAAGGTCACCTAGGAGCTTCTTCACCTCCTCGGTTGTGTATATTTCATTCAACACTTGTTGATATATCTGTTGTTGGTGTACTCCTCAGTTTTGTCTTCCAAGTGTCCCTTCTGTCTCCATTGTAAATACTTCCTGAAATCTAGTGTTCATCTCCTCACATACTTCTTGGTCGTTTCTTGTGAGCTCCCCACCTTCTTCCCTCAACCTGATTACCTGGTTCTTGACTGTTGTCTTCTTCCTGATGTGGCTGTAAAGCAGTTTCGGGTCAGACTTGACTTTCGATGCTATGTCGTTTTCGTACTGCCACTGGACCTCCCTCCTTATCTGTGCATACTCGTTTCTGGTTCATCGACTAATCTCTTTATTTTCCTGGGTCCTTTGCCTTCTTTACTCTTTCCATTGTCTAGCACACTTAGTTTTTGCCTCCCTACACCTTCGAGTAAACCAAGGGCTTATTCTGGCCTTCTCATTATTTCTGTTACCCTTGGGAACAAACCTTTCCTCTGCCTCCATGCATTTTATTGTTACATAGTCCATCATTTCGTTTACCTACTTTCCTACCAGCTCTCTTTCCCAATGAACCTCCTTCAGGAAGGTCCTCATACCTGTGTAGTCTCCCCTTTTATAGTTTGTCTTTTTCCTTTCTACTCCTATTACCCTCTCCACTTGTAGCTCTATGATGTATTCAAAGCTCAGAACCACGTGGTCACTAGCTCCAATGGTCCTTTCATATGTGATGTCCTCGATGTCTGAGCTACTCAGGGTGAACACAAGGTCCAGTCTTGCTGGTTCATCATCCCCTCTCTCTGATAGTGTCCCTAACATGTTGGTGCATTAGGTTTTCCAGTACCACATCCATCATTGTGGCTTTCCGTGTTTTGGGACCCCCATGTGGCTCCAGGTTTTCCCAATCAATCTCTTTGTGGTTGAAGTCGCCCAAAATCAGTAACTTTGCTCTGCTCGAGAGATCTCATCTTGCCACCTCAGCTATTGTGTTCACCATTGCTCTGTTGCACACTTCATTTTCCTTTCCCTTGCCTCCTGCAGCTCTGTGGTGGGTTATACATCATTGCAATGACAACTATAATGTTTACCTGACTGAACTGTAATTACTATGCAATCCCTTTCTCCAATATCGTCCATTCATTCCATTTCCTGATATCACCATCGGTTTTTAATAAGCAGCGCAACCCCTCCTCGCCCTCTGCTCCTTCTGTCCTTCCCTAGGATTTGATATCCAGGTGGGGAGATTGTATATGTTATTGTCCAAGTGAGTTTTGTTTCTGTGACTGCTATGATGTCTGGGGACATCTCCTTGATTCTTTCATGCCACTCCTCACATTTATTCGTTTTTCCATCCGTGTTCGTGTTCCAAACCTTCAACTTCTTTTCTGTGACTTTGGTCCGGGGAGAATGGTGGGGTTGGGGGAGCAGAAGCCCTGGCAGAGACCTATACGGGGGTTACAGTAGAGGTGGGGGTTGTGGTGAGAGGGATGGGGGTAGAGGGTACAGTGTGTGGGTTACTGTGGGTGTGGGGTTTGGGGTGTGGGGGATGGGGGCAGAGGGCACAGTGTGTGGGTTTTGGATTAGGTTGTTTGACTGCATTGGGGTTGCCATGGTTGGGTTCCTTCTTTAGGTGGTACTGGAGGTGGTTGTGCTTATTCTTCCACCTGGGTATGGTTTCTCCATCTCCCCTCCTTCCTTGGCTCCCATTCCTCCATGCGACGTTGCACCCTCTCAGTATCATCCTTTCTTCTTGTATTCGGTCTCAGTCGAGGTACACACTTTAGTACTCCGGTTTGTCCCTTAGACGCACTTTCTCCTGCAGGATCCGGTTTCGAGCTGACTCTGCCTTGAAAATCACTTTCACCTGAAGCTTTTTTCCTCTCGCAAACCACCCAGTTCTCCGAAAATTTGTCAGCTGGGTCATGATGTCCTCTCCTATTGTTTTTGTGATGCTTTCAACGCTTTTTTTTCTCCTGTTTTCTTGCTTCCTAAGTTTCCCCGTCTATTTCTTGGAGCTCATAGACAAAAACTACCCACTCCCTTTCGTTTGCCTACTGTACTTTCCTGAGCATCCTCTCAGATGAATTAGTTCCTGCCATTGACGAGTTTCTTCCTACTGTCTCTTCCCTATCCAGTGACCCTGTGCTTAGCTGTTCCTGGACACGGCAGTTGTCCATTAGAGCCTCTGTGTATAGCTTAGCTCCTTCATTGTCTTTGGTCCCCTCATTTGTTCCTACTGTTCTTCCTGTCTTTTCCCGGGCCTCACTTGGGTCTGAGTCATTGCATACGTTATAGCTTCTTTTCTCCCTGTGTGTGTGTGTGTGTGTGTGTGTGTGTGTGTGTGTGTGTGTGTGTGTGTACTTACCTATTGGTAGTTGCAGGAGTCAATTTATAGCTCTTGAGCCCCCTGCTTTGCTAATAGCAACTAGGTTTTTGCAACCCCTGAATGGGTTACAATGTATATGATGTATATAATGTATATGTATATAACGTATTTTACCTTTTCATATAATTTTATATTATTTTATATATTTGTGATAATAACTAAATCGTAAATATATTGCTTTATATTATTATTTGACTTACTTGCTTATGTCAGGTAGGATGCAACTTTCATATATGTGCTCATAGTTCAAGTCTTGATTGTCTAACTACTGTAATTATCGCTTGTGGCTCGTCACTCTGCCGGCTTCTCGTTGTTGCTGGGCAGCAACTGTCCACGGAGCTATCAAGTGATAGAGTGGGGAGGGTGATCACACCTCGCCTGAAGTATTCAGTCTGGTCTAGACTCGCTTGGTGGTTGGACGTATTCTTGACAAGACGAGCCTAAATCTCCCTTATTGGCCCTTGTTGGAAGATCGTCTCTGTCTTATTATTTTTAGTTCTGGAGACTCTGTTCACAGAACTTTGTATAGATTTAGTGATTTTCGACGTTGTACTGAGGTTGTGTGTCGCATAGACACTCTAAGCAACTCAGGTCCTGAGCTGTAGCTTCTGACCTAATTTGTACTGGTATCTGTGTATTGTCACAGTCGGGTATTTTCTTATGCTGAACTTAGATTCAGTAGTATGGGAGTTTTGTGACTTTTGTGGAGGATCTGCTTATGGTCCCTACTTAGTGTCGTTATATTATCTCCTTGTTCCTGATTCTGTGTCGCATTTGCTTGTTATATTGCTATTGGGCTTAGTATTCTTTTTATTGTTCAAGCAGACTGTTTTGATTGCCAGTCGGTCAAGAAGTTAGTTTATGAGAGGACTTTGTCAGTCACTTGTTTAAGTCTAGTCGAGTCGTGAGACATAGCGAACTACTTAGAGCACTTACACACATACACACAAACTTATTTGTATATTGTATTATTAAATATTAATGTACCAGACGGTACTTAAGAATTATAAATGTGATATGTGCTTTCAGCACAACTGTACACGAGAGAAGTGATTAATATTATTTTGATTACTGTGATTAATTTAATTTAATTTAATATACGCCTAGACAACTTAATTAATAAATTTATTAAATTTTAATTTCTCTAGTTAGTAGCCTACCAGTTGTAATCCTGAAGCACTATTAATTCTTATTGAATTCTAATGGATAATTGGACCAGGATACTGACTACTTGTTACGAAAGCCCAGTAACAGGCTGAATGCTAGAAGGGCAGACCTTTCTAGTATTCACTGGAGATCTCTAAGCTTTTAGAATCGCGTTTTTTGTAACATAGGTTCATTCTTTTAATGCTCCAAGATCTTTATCATTCCCCTTCTAATAGTTTTATATGGAATCTGCCTCCACTATATCACTCTCCATATTGTGTCACTTCCTGATAACTACGACTGAAGAAATGCTTGCTAATATCCCTGTGAATCATATGGGTTTTCAGCTTCCAGCTGTAACCCTTTGTTGCTATGTCCCTTCTTCGAAACATTCTGTTCCTGTCCACCTTTTCAATACCGTTAGTATTTGTTTATTAGCCGTTATCGAGTCCCCTCTATTCCTCCTCTCCTCCAATGTCGTCAGATTGATTTCCCTTAACTTCTCTTGATAGGACAAGCATTGTTGCGAACCTTGGCAATTTCTATAAATTCTCGATGTGCTTTTCCGGGTGGGGATTCATTCTTTACTGATGTACACGGTGCATAGTGTCTTGATTGACTCCTTACTTAGGTGTCGAAACGCTTTTCTTAGGTTTGCCAGGCGGCCATAAGCTGCAGCAGTTATTTGCTTGACGTGTATCTCAGGAGATGTGCTCGGTATGATGCACACCCTGAGACAATTTTCCATGAGAGACGTTTGCAACCTTTGACCCTTCAAGGCTGTAGTCCGTCTGCTGTCTTCTTTAACACTTCCCAAGCTTCATAACTTTACACTTGGTAGGGTTAAACTCCAAGAGCCAAATTTGGAACAGGCTTGCAGCCCGTTCACATCCTAACGTTGATCTATCAGATTCTTGCCTACTTTAATTCTCCACATTAACTTCATATCGTCTGCAAACAGATGTGTGTGTGAGTGTGTGTGTGTGTGTGTGTGTGTGTGTGTGTGTGTGTGTGTGTGTGTGTGTGTGTGTGTGTGTGTGTGTGTGTGTGTGTGTGTGTGTTTGTGTGTGTGAGTACTCACCTACTTGTGGTTGCAGGGGTCGAGTCCCAGCTCTTGGCCCCACCTCTTCATTGACCACTACTAGATCACTCTTCCCGCTCCATGAGCTTTATAATACCTCGTCTTAAAGCTATGTATGAATCCTGCCTCAACTACATCACTACCCAGACTGTTCCACTGCCCGACTACTCTGTGACTTAAGAAATACTTCCTAAAATACCTGTGGTTCATTGGAGTCTTCAACTTCCAACTGTGACCCCATGTTGCTGTGTCCCATCTCTGATACATTCTCTCTCTGTCCACCTTGTCGACTGAATTCTTCTCATCAGCTTCACATCATCTGCAAACAGGGACACTTCGGATTCTATTCCTTCTGTCATGTCGTTCACAAATACCAGAAACAGCATCGGTTCTAGGACTGATCCCTGTGGCACCCCGCTCGTTACAGACACCTACTCTGACACCTCGCCACGTAGCATGAATCGCTGTTGTCTTCCTGACAGGAATTCCCTGATCCATTGCAATGCCTTACCTCTTATCCCTGCCTGGTCCTCCAGCTTTTGCACTAATCTCTTGTTTGGAATTGTGTGAAGCGCCTTCTTACAGTCCAAGAAAAAGCAATCTACCCACCCCTCTCTCTCTTGTCTTACTGCTGTCACCCTGTCATAGACCTCCAGTAGGTTTGTGACGCATGATTTCCCGCCCCTGAAACCGTGCTGGCTGTCATTGATAAGCTCATCTCTTTCTAGGTGCTCCACCACTCTTCTGATAATTTTCTCCATGACCTTGCGGTCAGTAGTTTCATGCTTCATGTCTGTCTCTTTTTTTAAAAATTGGGACTACATTTGCTGTTTTCTATGCTTCCCGTAGTCGCCCTATTTCGATAGATGTGTCGAAGATAGTTGTTAGTGGTACACAAAGTGCCTCTGCTCCCTCTCACAGGACCAATGGAGAGATGTTATCTGGTCCCATCGCCTTTGAGGTATCTAGCTTGCTTAGCTGCCTCTTCACTTCTTCATCGGTTGTATGTATTGTATCTAACACTTGATGGTGCACCCCACCTCTTCCCCTTTCTGGAGGCCCTTTTGTCTCTTCTATGAACACTTCTTTGAATCTCATATTGAGCGCTCCACATACGTCTTGGTCATTTATGGTGACCTCCCCTCCTTCCTTCCTCAGCCTGATTACCTGGTCCTTGACTATTGTTTTCCTCCTGATGTGGCTGTACAATAGCTTCGGGTCAGGTTTCGCTATCGGTGCTGTGTCATTCTCGCATTGTCTTTGGGTCTCCATTCTTACCTGTGCATATTCACTTCTGGCTCTATGGCTGCTCTCCTTATTCTACTTTGTTCTTTGCCTTCTTTACTTCTTCCATTCTTTAGCACACTTGGTTTTGGACTCCCTGCATCTTTGGGTGAGCCATAGGCACGTCCTGGCTTTTTCCTTATTCCTGTTACCCTTGAGTACAAACCTCTCCTCAAGTTCCTTGCATATTGTTGCCACACATTCCATCATCTCGTTTACTGACTTCCCTGCCAGTTCTCTGTTCCACTGAACCCAGTTCAAGAAGTTCTTCATGCCTGCATAGTCTCCTTTCTTGTAGTGTGGCTTCACTTGTCCAGCCCTTCCTGCTTCCCCCTCCACTTGTAACTCTACTATGTATTCGAAGCTCAGAACCATATGATCACTGGCCCCAAGGGGTCTTTTGTATGTGATATTCTCAATATCTTCATTACTCATGGTGAATACTAGGTCCAGTCTCGCTGGTTCATCCTCTCCTCTCCCTCTGGTAGTGTCCCTTACATCTTGGTACATGAGGTTTTCCAGTTCCACCTCCACCACTTTAACCCTTCACGTGCCTTGGTCCCCATGTGGCTCCAAGTTCTCCCAATCGATTTCCTTGTGGTTGAAGTCACTCATAGGCAGTAGTTTTGCCCTGATCGCGTGAGCCCATCTGCCCACTTCATCTAGTGTGTCAACTATCGCTCTGTTACTCTCATCATACAGTGCCTTTGCCTTCTGTTATTCTGTGGTTAATTATACATCACTGCAGTTACCACTGTGGGACTTCCAGACTGACAAGTTCCTATTATGTAATCTCTCGCTTCTCCTCTGTCTCCTCTCTCCAGCTCATCAAATTCCCATTGGTTTTTGATCAGCAGTGCCACTCCTCCACCCCCTCTATTTCCTCTGTCCTTCCTCAGGATCTGATAGCGCTTTGGAAAGATGGCATCTGTTATCATCCCTGTGAGCTTGGTTTCTGTGAAGGCTATGATGTCCAGTGAGGTCTCTTTGACTCTTGCCACTCCTCCCACTTAATCGTTATTGCATCAGCGTTGGTGTACCATGCCTTCAGTTTCCTCTCCAACACTCTGTTTTGGGGGTCTATGAAGGTGGGGGACCTGGCAATATGCTGTGAGATTCTACAGTGTAGTGTGGGGTGGGGACTGTGAGTGTGGATTGTGGTCTGTGTTGGGATAATGTGTTTGGTTGTGGGGTTCTGGGGATGGTTCTGTGTGTGCTTGCTCTTGTTGCTCTGCTCTGCTCTGGATGACCTCTGCTGATTCTGTCCTTGTCCATCTTCCTAGCTTCTTTCGTGTTTGTGTCCTCTCCCTGCATTCACAGACATGTCCTTTGCACCTATTTCTTTGATGATGTTTTCAATCTCCTGTCTTTCTGCCTGCCGTCTTTCATTGTGTGTGATTCCCTCGCTCTCCTGAAGCCCATGAATAAACACTGACATCACCCTCTCCTCCTCCCATAGCCTTTTCCTCTGTATCATTGGTTCCTGTTTGTACATGGCCATTTCTTCCTCACTTTTTTCTGTAGCTATTGATGACATGGTCGTGCCTCTGCATATGACCTATCCTCCTCTCCACTTTCACCCCTGTTCCCTACCACCATCCTCACTCCCAGCTGCTCTTCCCCTTCATTCCCCACCCTTGCTTGGTGGGCTGATAGGGCCTTAACGTAAGTTGTGTTTCCCTCCTTTCCGTTGGGCTCCTCATTCAGTAGGGGTGTACCAGCTTCAGATGCTGTGTCTTCTCTGATCAATACCCATATAACTCGCTTCATCCTATTTACCTCATATCTAGAACCCTTATCCTGGCTATTGCACCTTAGACTTGTGACTCCCAATTCTTCTTCTCCTCCTCCAACCTCTTTTCCAATTTTACAGAAAGCTCTGCCTACATCCTTTTGTCCATTTTTACAAGAAGCTCTTCCAGTTTGCTCTCCCACTCTTGTTCCATTCTTTTGCATTGCTCTTCCATCCATTCTTCCTTACCAGAACCATTCTTCTCTGATCTCTTGGGCCTTTGAGTTCCCCTCTGAGCCACCACATTTTTTTAATTGGTTATGTGTTGCAGTTGTGTTTGTGAGGGGGGAAGAGAGGAGGGGAGAGGGATGGGGAGAGTGATCGAGGGGTGGAGAAAGACTGGGAACGAGACTAGAGGGAAAAGGGTGGATGGAAGGAAAAGAGAGTGAAATGGGATGGGGGGAGGGAGAGGGAGAGAAAATGGAGAGGGGAACGAGCGAGAAAGAAGAGGTAGAGGGGAAAGAGAGATGGAGATAGATAGATAGATAGAGAGAAATAGGGAGAGGGAGTGTTTGTGTGGGGGGGGGAGAGGAGGGTTTTAAGGGGAAGAGAGGTCTAGAGAGGGACAGGGAGAGTGGAGGGGTGGAGAGTGGGAGGGAGACTAGAGGGAAAAGGAGATGAGGGGGAGGGGAAAGAGAGGTGCTTGTGAGTGTGTGTGTGTGTGTGTGTGTGCGCGTGAGTGTAGTGTGTGTGTGTGTGTGTGTGTGTGTGTGTGTGTGTGTGTGTGTGTGTGTGTGTGTGTGTGTGTGTGTGTGTGGGTGGGTGCGTGTTTGTGTGTATGTGTGTGTGCGTGTGTGTGGGTGCGTGTTTGTGTGTATGTGTTTGTGAGTGTGTGTGTGTGTGTGTGTGTGTGTGTGTGTGTGTGTGTGTGAGCGTGTTTGTGTGTATGTGTTTGTGAGAGAATGTGTGTGTACTCACCTAGTTGAGGTTGCGGGGGTCGAGTCCGAGCTCCTGGCCCCGCCTCTTCACTGATCGCTACTAGGTCACTCTCCCTGAGCCGTGAGCTTTATCATACCTCTGCTTAAAGCTATGTATGGATCCTGCCTCCACTACATCGCTTCCCAAACTATTCCACTTACTGACTACTCTGTGGCTGAAGAAATACTTCCTAACATCCCTGTGATTCATCTGTGTCTTCAGCTTCCAACTGTGCCCCCTTGTTACTGTGTCCAATCTCTGGAACATCCTGTCTTTGTCCACCTTGTCAATTCCTCTCAGTATTTTGTATGTCGTTATCATGTCCCCCCTATCTCTCCTGTCCTCCAGTGTCGTCAGGTTGATTTCCCTTAACCTCTCCTCGTAGGACATACCTCTTAGCTCTGGGACTAGTCTTGTTGCAAACCTTTGCACTTTCTCTAGTTTCTTCACGTGCTTGGCTAGGTGTGGGTTCCAAACTGGTGCCGCATACTCCAATATGGGCCTAACGTACACGGTGTACAGGGTCCTGAATGATTCCTTATTAAGATGTCGGAATGCTGTTCTGAGGTTTGCTAGGCACCCATATGCTGCAGCAGTTATTTGGTTGATGTGCGCTTCAGGAGATGTGCCTGGTGTTATACTCACCCCAGGATCTTTTTCCTTGAGTGAGGTTTGTAGTCTCTGACCCCCTAGACTGTACTCCGTCTGCGGCCTTCTTTGCCCTTCCCCAATCTTCATGACTTTGCACTTGGTGGGATTGAACTCCAGGAGCCAATTGCTGGACCAGGTCTGCAGCCTGTCCAGATCCCTTTGTAGTTCTGCCTGGTCTTCGATCGAGTGAATTCTTCTCATCAACTTCACGTCATCTGCAAACAGGGACACCTCAGAGTCTATTCCTTCCGTCATGTCGTTCACAAATACCAGAAACAGCACTGGTCCTAGGACTGACCCTTGCGGGACCCCGCTGGTCACAGGTGCCCACTCTGACACCTCGCCACGTACCATGACTCGCTGCTGTCTTCCTGACAAGTATTCCCTGATCCATTGTAGTGCCTTCCCTGTTATCCCTGGTTGGTCCTCCAGTTTTTGCACCAATCTCTTGTGTGGAACTGTGTCAAACGCCTTCTTGCAGTCCAAGAAAATGCAATCCACCCACCCCTCTCTCTCTTGTCTTACTGCTGTCACCATGTCATAGAACTCCAGTAGGTTTGTGACACAGGATTTCCCGTCCCTGAAACCATGTTGGCTGCTGTTGATGAGATCGTTCCTTTCTAGGTGTTCCACCACTCTTCTCCTGTGTGTGTGTGTGTGTGTGTGTGTGTGTGTGTGTGTGTGTGTGTGTGTGTGTGTGTGTGTGTGTGTGTGTGTATGTGTGTGTGTGTGTGTGTGTGTGTGTGTGTGTGTTCACCTAGTTGTGGTTACAGGGGTCGAGTCACAGCTCCTGGCCCTGCCTCTTTATTGGCCGCTACTCGGTCACTCTTCCCGCTGAATGAGCTTCATCACACCTCTTCTTAAAGTTACGTGCGAATCCTGCCTCCACTACATCACTTCCCAGACTATTCCCCTTACTGACTACTCTGTGACTGAAGTAATACTTCGTAACATCCCTGTGATTCATATGAGTCTTCAGCTTCCAACTGTGACCCCTTGTTGCTGTGGGCCATCTCTGGAACATCCTGTCTCTATCCACCATGAAGATTCCTCTCAGTATTTTATATGTCGTTATCATATACCCCCTATCTCTCCTCTCTTCCTGTGTCGTCAGGCCGTTTCCCTTAATTAACCTCTCCGTGTAGGTCATACCCCTTAGCTCCGGGATTAGTCTTGTTGCAAACCTTTGCACTTTCTCTAGTTTCCTTACATGCTTGGCTACATGTGGGTTCCAAACTGGCGCTGCTTACTCCAATATGGGCCTACCGTACACAGTGTACAGGGTCCTGAATGACTGATTATTAAGATGTCAGAATACTGTTGTTAGGTTTGCCAGGCACCCACATGCTGCATCAGTTATTTGTTTGATGTGCGCCTCAGATGTGCCCGGTGTTATACTCACTCCAAGATCCGTTTTCTTGAGTGAGGTTTGTAGTCTCTGGCCCCCTAGACTACTCCATCTGTGGTCTTCTTTGCCCTTTCACAATCTTCTTGACTTTGCACTTGGTGTTGAACTCCAAAAGCCAGATGCTGCACCTGGTCTGAAGCCTGTCCAGATCCCTTTGTATCTCTGCCTCGTCCTCGTTCGATTAAATTCTCAATTTCACATCATCTGCAAACAGGAACACCTCGGATTCTATTCCTTCCGTTATGTCGTTCACAAATACCAGAAACAGTACTAGTCCTAGGACTGATTCCTGTGGCACCCCATTCGTTACAGGCGCCCACACTGGCACCTCGCCATGCACCATGACTCACTCTGGTCTTCCTGACAGGTATTCCCTGATCCAGTGTAATGCCTTCCTTATTATCCCTGCCTGGTCCTCCAGCTTGTGGACTAATCACTTGTGTGGAACTGTGTCAAATGCCTTCTGACAGTCCAAGAAAATGCAATCTACCCACCCTTCTCGCTCTTGTTTTACTGTCGTCACCCTGTCATAGAACTGCAGTAGGTTTGTGACCCAGGATTTCCTGTCCCTGAAACCGTGCAGGCTGTCATTGATAAGCTCATTTCTTTCTAGGTACTTCACCACTCTTCTCCTGATAATGTTCTCTATGACCTTGTATACTACACTGGTCTGTAGTTTAATGCTTCGTGTCTGTCTCCCTTTCTAAAAATTGGGACTATATTTGCTGTTTTCCATAGTTCAGGTATGAAAGTTTAAACACATGTGCAACTTCTGGATATCTTTATTGTAGACGTTTCGCCATCCAGTGGCTTTATCAATACAGATTCTTCGACATAATTAGAAGATAGTAGAACTATATACAAAAGATGAGGTAATCAGACCCTCAGCCTTGGAGTTAGTGTTCACAGCATCGTGGTGGTGGAGAATCTGGAGCAAAGGCAAGAAGACTGGCTGTTACATCGCGTCATTGGAGAAGGACGTGTAGCAGACGAGGGCATAGTCACTGGTAGGTGGGATTCCCCAGTGGAAGTAGGTCCTACCCAAAGAGATGGGCTAGTTGTAGCAAACGTGAAGGTCTTGTAGATGTCCTCTGAACCAAGATTCCATGATGCTGCAGTGTCTGACAAGTTGTGCAACATCATGGAATCTTGGTTCAGAGGGCATCTACAAGACCTTCTTCACGGCTGCTACAACTAACCCATCTCTTTTGGTAGGACCTACTTCCACTGGGAAATCCCGCCGACCAGTGACTATGCCCTCGTCTGCTACTCGTCCTTACCCACTGACGCCTATATAACAGCCAGTCTTCTTGCCTTTGCTCCAGGATCTCCACCACCACGATGTTGTGAACACTAACTCCAAGGTTGAGGGACTGATTACCTCATCTTTTGTATATAGTTCTACTGCCTTCTAATTATGTCCTAGAATCTGTATTGATAAAGCCACTGGATGGCGAAACATCTACAGTAAAGATATCCAGATGTTGCACATGTGTCTTAACTTTCATATTGTCGGTATTTTATACCTTTCTTTCACATAGTTCAGGTAGTCGGCCTATTTTGATAAAAGCGTTGAAGATTGGTGTGAGTATGTGTGTTTGTTTGTGTGTGTACTCACCTAATTGTGGTTGCGGGGGTCGAGACTCAGCTTCTGGCCCCGCCTCTTCACTTATCGCTACTGGGTCCTCTCTCTCTCTCTGCTTCCTGAGCTTTGTCATACCTCTTCTTAAAACTATGTATGGTTCCTGCCTCCACTACTGCACTTGCTAGGCTATTCCACTTGCTGACAACTCTATGACTGAAGAAATACTTCCTAACGTCCCTGTGACTCGTCTGAGTCTTCAGCTTCCAGTTGTGACCCCTTGTCCCTGTGTCCCCTCTCTGGAACATCCTATCTCTGTCCACCTTGTCTATTCCCCGCAGTATCTTGTATGTCGTTATCATGTCTCCCCTGACCCTTCTGTCCTCCAGTGTCGTCAGTCCGATTTCCCTTAACCTTTCCTCGTACGACATTCCTTTGAGCTCTGGGACTAGCCTTGTTGCAAACCTTTGTACTTTCTCTAACTTCTTGACGTGCTTGACCAGGTGTGGGTTCCAAACTGGTGCTGCATACTCCAGTATGGGCCTAACATACACAGTGTACAGTGTCTTGAACGATTCCTGGTCGCCACTAGATCCGCTCTGGTCGCACTAGATACCCGTTATATTACATCTTCAAACTATTTATGATACCTGCCTCTACTACTTCATTTTCTAGACTCTTCCTTTTCCTGACAACTTTATGACCGAAGAATTACTTCCAAGCATCCCTGTAACTCATCTGACTCTTCAATTTCCAACTGTGACCCCTTGTCACTGTGTCCCTGCACTAGAATATCCTGTCTCTCTCAACCTTGTCAATTCCTCTCAGTATTTTATTTGTCGTTATCATGTGCCCCCTGTCAATCCTGTCCTCCAGTGTCGCCAGGTCGAGTTCGCTTAAGAATTTCGAACAGAATTCCCTAGAGTGGAGAGAGTTTCTCAGTACAAGGTGAATGAGCCCATAAGCAAATTTGCTGATGACACCAAAATAGGCCGTCCTATTCATTCTAATGAGGACACTAGAGCACTCCAGGATGATTTGAATGCAATGGTCGGAGAAGTGGCAGATGCAGTTTAGTGTTGACAAATGCAAAGTTCTAAATGTTGGACAGTTAAACAACCATGCCACATATAAACTAAATAATGTAGATCTTAATACTACTGATTGCGAAAAGGATTTAGGAGTTCTGGTTAGCAGTAACCTAAAACCAAGACAACAGTGCATTAGTGTTCGCAATAAAGCTAACAGAATTCTTAGCTTCATATCTAGAAGTATAAATAATAGAAGCCCTCAGATTGTTCTTCAACTCTATATATCCTTGGTTAGGCCTCATTTAGACTATGCTGCTCAGTTCTGGTCACCGTACAGTACAGTTATTCAGACTAAAACGTTGTGTAGTTTTAAAAATAGATTAGATAAATACATGAGTGGGTGTGGGTGCCTGTGAGTTGGACCTGACTAGCTTGTGCTGCTGGGTCTGGTGCCGTGCTCCATTCTTGAGTGGAGGTGACCAGACTGGGTGGGTCATTTGGATATTTCGGGGGGGGAGGGGGTTATTGGGCTCTTCGGGGGGGGACATGGACCTGCTCCGCATGGGTCAGTAGGCCTGTTGCAGTGTTCCTTCTTTCTTATGTTCTTATGTTCTTATATAAATGGAATTCTGATGGTTATTTTTTGAACAATTTGCTAATCTGCAAGGACAGACTGTGCTAGCGGCTGCCCGAAATAGGGAGTATAAATGTGAATGTTGCAAAGTTACAATTGTTAATGAAACACCCAATAACTATTTTTTAAATTTATTATACAAACAGACAATATCAAAAACATAAATAGAACTTGTAACGAAACATTTTGTAAGTATTAGAAAAATATAAAAATGAATCAAATGACATCATGGACACATTGCAAAGGGATAAAACTTTCAAGTCCCATATTCCTGAGATTCCTGAGGAAGAGCTATCATTCTATATTATTAATTGCTAGAATGAAAGTATGTGAAGCAAATTTATCCTTCTTTATGCATAGATTTACTTTGCATACAGACCAGTAGAATGAGGCTGTGACATAACTTTTCTTTTTGCTGCAATACTTGCAACTAAGCAGTTTGCCTAGCACACCCCAGTGTTTTAGAGTTGAGTCAAACCTCACACTGCCATCAGGCCTTTCTGCACGTTGGTACTGCATAGCAATTGTCAATTGCAAGTTTGGTAGATCATTACTGTCACCATTGGAAGTACTTGGTGAAACTCTTGTAGATGTTCTTATGTTGCTGCATCTAAACTTTTGCCCTTTGGACATTGCAGTGATAGAGATTTCATTCCTGAAAAACTTCAGTTGCATGCACTTGGTATTTAGTGACCGACAATCCCGGCAGTAAAAAAGCCATGCATTCACAACTGAAAGATCAAGAACATAGGCAAACAATCACATGTACCAACGTTTCATTGGTGTTTTGTTCACATGCACAGGGCACTGTAACTGGGTTTTGGTCTTTGTAGCATTGTTATATCTTTGAACTAGACTCACAGGATTAACCCCCACATCAGTTGTCAGTAAAGTCACAACTTTGTTGTCCTTCCATCTTATACAACAAAGATACCATCATTGGTTTTGAAGTTAAAATTGCCCTTGTCCACACTGCTCTTTTCCATTTCTTTGGCAGGAGTCAGATCTGGCTTACCACATCTATTTTCACGTACTGTTCCAGTGCATCTGCAGTTATACTTTTCTCTTAATAACTTGACCAAAGGTAGACTTGAAAATAAATTGTCAGCATAGATTGCTGATGTCTTGTTCTTGTTCAGAGCTGTTGAAAGTACCAGAACAATCTTTGAACTTATTGGTAGTTTAGTTTCTTCGTGTGAAAGCTTTATGGGATGGCTGTCGAAGTTGGTGTGCCTTGATACATGAGTATATCTTGTATGATTCCATCTTCACTTGCACGTCAAAATAGTTTGTCTGGTTTGGTTTTGATGTACTGCCTTAGGTTTCCAGCGGTTTTACCCTTGAAAGCAACCATGACTTCATCCACAGACTGCTTGAGTGTAGCTGGAACTTTCAAGCAAGCATTAGTTAGTGCAGTGTAAAAAAGGCCTTATTTTGTGGAATCTGTTATTATCCTTTTGTGTTATCATTGAAATGAATTGTACGTCTAAGCCAGCTAAACCTCTTAGATTCCATGACTTCTGCAACCATGGGCAGCCTAAATGAACTTGCCCAATATTCTTCGATTCTGGGAATGTAAGAATACCCATCAACAACAAAATACCTATGACCCTCATGATTTCTTCAGAATCTGTTGCAAAATTAGTAATTATGCTTTTTTGCTTGGCATACAAATTTGTTTGATATGCTCTGTTATCTACCATGTCTGGAGTAAAGAAATCACAAAAATACTCATATGGAGACCTAATTTCAAGAGGCTGTTCATGTTCGTACACAGGCAAAGAGTCATTCTGGATGTCAACCTGGGACCACTGGGGGCCACCTAGAAGAGCAAGGTAGTCATAAATATGTTCTTCATCAGGATACTCCTTGATCGTAATACCTTTCTTTTTCTTGACTAATTTCTGCTTTCTGGCTGGCCTTTCTTCCTCCTAATCATCACTTGACACCTCTGCATCCAGTGGCAAGCATTCATCACTACTATCAAGCAATTCTGGGTCATCTACCTCTGGTTCTTAGTCATTGTCCTCCAAAGTGCAGAGATATTTTGACTTGGTGTTGGAGGGCTCCCCATAAGACAATTTCTCATTGATCTGGAAGGACAATAAAAACGTTCTGTATACATCCACACCACTACAGAATTCATATATGCAATATAAATTTTGTTATAAATGTTTATTTTACTGTAACTGGAGTATGGGGCAAAAGGGGCAGTACCAGTGTACTCGTGCCTTATTTGCTGCACTTTTTTCAATTGCATGGTACACTCGTATTATGCTTCACACGGACTTTATATATCAAAATATGCCTACACTATTCATTTATGCACAAAACACAACAATCAGTACTTACCGACATTGTAGAGGGTAAAATCAAGGAGTATATTAGTGTCACTAGATGGAAAAATCTCACTCTGGGTGATGCCAAGCCACAAGCGTTTATATTTTGCTCTCCCAACCAATGGGAAGCCAGCAAATGCCATCACCACTTAGCTGAAGCGACTCAGCGAAGGCTTGTGACTGATCAGAATTAAAGAACAGGAATCAAGATGCGCGGCGCAATCAGGATGACACGTGCAACGACGCACGTGTTTACGCGCTCGTACACTCGGCACTGCCCTTCTAAGGGTTCGCTTAACCTCTCCTAGGTGGACATGCCCCTTAGCTCCGGGACTAGTCTCGTTGCATACCTTTGCACTTTCTCAAATTTCCTGACGTGCTTGGCTAGGTGTGGGTTCCAAACTGGAGCTACATACTCCAATAAGAGCCTGACATACACGGTGTACAGGGTCTGGAATGACTCCTTACTAATATGGAGTAAACCTATTCTCAGGTTCGCTAGCTGCCCATGTACCGCAGAAGTTATTTGGTTGATGTGTGCCTCAGATGTGCTCGGTATTATACACAACCAAAATCCTGTTCCTTGAATATGGTTTGCCCTTCTCCGATCTGACTGAACTTCAGGAGTCAGTTGGTGTACCAGGCCTGCAGCCTGTCCAAATCCCCGTGAAGCCCTGATTTATCCTCCTCCGACTGAATTCTCCTCATTACTTCACATCGTCTGCAAACAGGAGCACTTATCAGTCTATTCTTTCAGTCATGTCCTTGGCATATACCAGATACAGCACAGGTCCTTGGACTGACCCCTGTGTAACCCTGCTGGCCACAGGCGCCCACTCTGACACCTTATCATGTACCATGACTTGTTGATACCTTACCGTTAGGTATTCTCTGATCCACTGCAGTGACTTCCCTGTTATACCAGCCTAGTCCACCAGCCTTTTCACTAATCTCTTGTGTGGAACTGTGTCAAAAGCCTTCTTACAGCCCAAGAAAACGCATTCTACCCACATCTCTCTCTCTCTCTCTCTCTCTGTCTCTCTCTCTCTCTCTCTCTCTCTATTGTCATGTGCTGTCACCTTGTCATAAAATTCCAGTAGGTTTGTGACACAGGATTTCCTGTCTTTGAATCCATGCTGGTTGTCCTTTATAATCTCAATCCTTTCTAGGCGGCACACCACTCTTCTCCTGATAATCATCTCAATGACTTTGAATACATGTCAGTGACACTGGTTTGTAGTTTAATGCTGCATGTCTGTCTCTAATATTCTTTAAAAATTGGGCATACATTTGCTTTCCTCCGCACCTCAAGTAGTCGCCCAGTTTCTAGAGATGTGTTGAAGATTGTTGTTAGTGGTACACAGAGTGCCTCTGCTCCCTCTCTCTAATGTCCCATGGAGAAATGTTATCCGGCCCCATCATCTTTGTGTGTGTGATTGTACTCACCTAATTGTGGTTGCAGAGATCGATTCATTGCTCCTGGCCTCACCTCTTTGCTGGTCGCTACTAGATCCATTCTATCACTGCTTCTTGAGCTTTGCCATACCTCGTCTTAAAGATACGTATGGATCATGCCTCCACTACATCACTCTCCATACTATTTCTCTTCCTGACAACTCTAAGACTGATGACATACTTCCTATCTTCCCCGTGACTCATTTGAATCTTCAGCTATGAATTGTGATGCTTTGTTGCTGTGTCCCGTCTCTGGAGCATCCTGCCTCTGTCTACTTTACCAATTCCTCTCATTAATTTATGTTGTCATCACATCCCTCTCCCCCTCTTTCCTGTCCTCCACTTTCATCAGGAGGATTTCCCTTAACCTCTTCTCGTAGTACATGCACTTTTTCTTTTCTGGAACAAGGTATGCAGTGCTTTACCAATCTACCCACACTGGACCCACACTAGATTGGTAAAGCAGTGCGTACCTTGTTCCAAGGTTCGTAGGTTCGAGTCTCCTTCAGCCAGAGATCAGTGTTTGTGTATATTTCGCCTGCTCTTGCGAATTCCTTGCATTGTTAATATCTCTAGTAAGGCTGATGCATGCAGGGGATGAGATGAAAAGCTGTAAGCCTTCTCCCTGAAAGCTGGCTGCCTTGGATCAAAGTCTAGCCCAAGCTGGGCTCCAAGGTATTGGTCCAGTGTGGGTAGATTGGTAAAGCACTGCTTACCTTGTTCCAAGGTTCATAGGTTCGAGTCTCCTACAGCCAGAGATCAGTGTTTATATATATATATATATATATATATATATATATATATATATATATATATAAAATGTGTGTGTGTGTAGTAGTGAAGTTTTCTTCTGTATGGTGTATCACAGAGCGGTGTATCACAGAGATGTATATCACAAAAGGTGTATCACAGAGCGGTGCATCAAAGGATGCCGCCCCATGCCGAGTGCCCGCCCGCGCGCCCACCCGCGCCCGTGCCGTCCCTGCAGCACCTTCTGCAGCGCTAGCCGGATCGCCCCCGCTCCAAGAATTTTTTTCTTATTTTTCTCGATTTTTTTTTAATTTAATTTTCTTGTGCTCTCCATCTCCTTGGATCAACACCCTCCACCCCGACACCTCCCACCATCCACTTCTACTCTCTATGTCTAAATATTCCTGCTCTACTTCCTTGGATCAAGACCTCTGTCTCAATTGCCCCAAAATAAAAAAAGAATCCATTTTCTTGTAATATCTAACTCCTCGGATCAACACCCTCCCCCACACCTTCCACCACCCACTTCCACCCCTACCACAAATATTCCTGCTCCATCTCCTTGGATGAAGACCTTCGCCCTCACCCTCCACCACCAGCACCACCCTCTAAATCCAATATCCCTGCTCCACTTCCTCAAATCAAGACCACCCTCTCCATCTCCCACTCCCCCCCCCAAACAATTCATTTTCTTGTAATCTCCAACTCCTCGGATCAACACCTCTCTCTCACCCACACCTCCCACTTCCACCCCATCCCAAAATCCCTGATTCACCTCCTCGGATCAAGTTTTTGGGTTCACCCCTATGGGGATAAGCATTCAAAATGGTACTTTATTTTAAATAATACATGTCTAAACAAGTAACTTCCTCGCATGCATGACGTCACCCCACCTGTGTTTACTCAGTGGTCAGTGACGTCACGTGATGACCTCACTCAGGTCACAACAGGATTGATCAAGCTAGGTCACTCTGCGTCCCCTTATTAACTTAAAATCAACTAAGTTACTTTTCTTCTTGTTAACTTAAATGAAGTAAACACAGGATAACACTAATATTTTCCATTTTAAATTATTACATTTTCGTCATTACATGAATTCTCAGTATTACACATTTTATATACAACATAGGGAAAATATTACACATTTTATATACAACATAGGGAAAATATTACACATTTTATATACAACATAGGGAAAATATTACACATTTCATATACAACATAGGGAAAATATTACACATTTCATATACAACATAGGGAAAATATTACACATTTCATATACAACATAGGGAAAATATTACACATTTCATATACAACATAGGGAAAATATTACACATTTCATATACAACATAGGGAAAATATTACACATTTCATATACAACATAGGGAAAATATTACACATTTCATATACAACATAGGGAAAATATTACACATTTCATATACAACATTGGGAAAATATTACACATTTTCACTCTTAACTCGGGATAATCCGAATAATTCCTCATTTTCGTTAATACTCACAACAATCCACAATTTTTTACAAAATACAACAAAACATTCACTCACCTCAAAGTCTAGAGCCGACTTGGCGAATCTTTTCTGATTTAACTCAGATACAAATCTCAGGTCAGACCCACCAGGTAACTCTTCTCTCTCTACCTGAACACCAACACTCAGTTCTACCACAGAGAGAATTTAAGGCTAGACATGCTTACTCAATCCATTTTTTTTTAAATATATTCACACAATACCTTTAATTTCAGTAAAATCTCCATATTTCATTAAAATTCTAATACAATCCTCTTCTTTCCCCTTCTCCCCACCCCCTAAACCTTACCTCTTCACATCCACCCACCCATCTCTCAACACCTCACTCTCCCACCAACATCTCCCAACACCTCACTCTCCCACCAACATCTCCCAACACCTCACTCTCCCACCAACATCTCCCAACACCTCACTCTCCCACCAACATCTCCCAACACCTCACTCTCCCACCAACATCTCCCAACACCTCACTCTCCCACCAACATCTCCCAACATCTCACTCTCCCACCAACATCTCCCAACACCTCACTCTCCCTCCAACATCTCCCAACACCTCACTCTCCCACCAACATCTCCCAACATCTCACTCTCCCACCAACATCTCCCAACACCTCACTCTCCCACCAACATCTCCCAACACCTCACTCTCCCACCAACATCTCCCAACACCTCACTCTCCCACCAACATCTCCCAACACCTCACTCTCCCACCAACATCTCCCAACATCTCACTCTCCCACCAACATCTCCCAACACCTCACTCTCCCCCCAACATCTCCCAACACCTCACTCTCCCACCAACATCTCCCAACACCTCACTCTCCCACCAACATCTCCCAACACCTCACTCTCCCACCAACATCTCCCAACACCTCACTCTCCCACCAACATCTCCCAACACCGCACTCTCCCACCAACATCTCCCAACACCGCACTCTCCCACCAACATCTCCCAACACCGCACTCTCCCACCAACATCTCCCAACACCGCACTCTCCCACCAACATCTCCCAACACCGCACTCTCCCACCAACATCTCCCAACACCGCACTCTCCCACCAACATCTCCCAACACCTCACTCTCCCACCAACATCTCCCAACACCTCACTCTCCCACCAACATCTCCCAACACCTCACTCTCCCACCAACATCTCCCAACACCTCACTCTCCCACCAACATCTCCCAACACCGCACTCTCCCACCAACATCTCCCAACACCGCACTCTCCCACCAACATCTCCCAACACCGCACTCTCCCACCAACATCTCCCAATACCGCACTCTCCCACCAACATCTCCCAACACCGCACTCTCCCACCAACATCTCCCAACACCGCACTCTCCCACCAACATCTCCCAACACCGCACTCTCCCACGAACATCTCCCAACACCGCACTCTCCCACCAACATCTCCCAACACCGCACTCTCCCACCATCTCCCAACACCGCACTCTCCCACCAACATCTCCCAACACCGCACTCTCCCACCAACGTCTCCCAACACCGCACTCTCCCACCAACATCTCCCAACACCTCACTCTCCCACCAACATCTCCCAACACCGCACTCTCCCACCAACATCTCCCAACACCGCACTCTCCCACCAACATCTCCCAACACCGCACTCTCCCACCAACATCTCCCAACACCGCACTCTCCCACCAACATCTCCCAACACCGCACTCTCCCACCAACATCTCCCAACACCGCACTCTCCCACCAACATCTCCCAACACCGCACTCTCCCACCAACATCTCCCAACACCGCACTCTCCCACCAACATCTCACAACACCGCACTCTCCCACCAACATCTCCCAACACCGCACTCTCCCACCAACATCTCCCAACACCGCACTCTCCCACCAACATCTCCCAACACCGCACTCTCCCACCAACATCTCCCAACACCGCACTCTCCCACCAACATCTCCCAACACCGCACTCTCCCACCAACATCACCCAACACCGCACTCTCCCACCAACATCTCCCAACACCTCACTCTCCCACCAACATCTCCCAACACCTCACTCTCCCACCAACATCTCCCAACACCGCACTCTCCCACCAACATCTCCCAACACCTCACTCTCCCACCAACATCTCCCAACACCTCACTCTCCCACCAACATCTCCCAACACCGCACTCTCCCACCAACATCTCCCAACACCTCACTCTCCCACCAACATCTCCCAACACCGCACTCTCCCACCAACATCTCCCAACACCGCACTCTCCCACCAACATCTCCCAACACCTCACTCTCCCACCAACATCTCCCAACACCGCACTCTCCCACCAACATCTCCCAACACCGCACTCTCCCACCAACATCTCCCAACACCGCACTCTCCCACCAACATCTCCCAACACCGCACTCTCCCACCAACATCTCCCAACACCTCACTCTCCCACCAACATCTCCCAACACCTCAGTCTCCCACCAACATCTCCCAACACCGCACTCTCCCACCAACATCTCCCAACACCTCACTCTCCCACCAACATCTCCCAACACCGCACTCTCCCACCAACATCTCCCAACACCTCACTCTCCCACCAACATCTCCCAACACCGCACTCTCCCACCAACATCTCCCAACACCGCACTCTCCCACCAACATCTCCCAACACCGCACTCTCCCACCAACATCTCCCAACACCGCACTCTCCCACCAACATCTCCCAACACCGCACTCTCCCACCAACATCTCCCAACACCTCACTCTCCCACCAACATCTCCCAACACCTCAGTCTCCCACCAACATCTCCCAACACCGCACTCTCCCACCAACATCTCCCAACACCTCACTCTCCCACCAACATCTCCCAACACCGCACTCTCCCACCAACATCTCCCAACACCGCACTCTCCCACCAACATCTCCCAACACCTCACTCTCCCACCAACATCTCCCAACACCGCACTCTCCCACCAACATCTCCCAACACCGCACTCTCCCACCAACATCTCCCAACACCGCACTCTCCCACCAACATCTCCCAACACCTCACTCTCCCACCAACATCTCCCAACACCTCACTCTCCCACCAACATCTCCCAACACCGCACTCTCCCACCAACATCTCCCAACACCTCACTCTCCCACCAACATCTCCCAACACCGCACTCTCCCACCAACATCTCCCAACACCGCACTCTCCCACCAACATCTCCCAACACCGCACTCTCCCACCAACATCTCCCAACACATCACTCTCCCACCAACATCTCCCAACACCTCACTCTCCCACCAACATCTCCCAACACCTCACTCTCCCACCAACATCTCCCAACACCTCACTCTCCCACCAACATCTCCCAACACCTCACTCTCCCACCAACATCTCCCAACACCTCACTCTCCCACCAACATCTCCCAACACCTCACTCTCCCACCAACATCTCCCAACACCTCACTCTCCCACCAACATCTCCCAACACCTCACTCTCCCACCAACATCTCCCAACACCTCACTCTCCCACCAACATCTCCCAACACCTCACTCTCCCACCAACATCTCCCAACACCTCACTCTCCCACCAACATCTCCCAACACCTCACTCTCCCACCAACATCTCCCAACACCTCACTCTCCCACCAACATCTCCCAACACCTCACTCTCCCACCAACATCTCCCAACACCTCACTCTCCCACCAACATCTCCCAACACCTCACTCTCCCACCAACATCTCCCAACACCTCACTCTCCCACCAACATCTCCCAACACCTCACTCTCCCACCAACATCTCCCAACACCTCACTCTCCCACCAACATCTCCCAACACCTCACTCTCCCACCAACATCTCCCAACACCTCACTCTCCCACCAACATCTCCCAACACCTCACTCTCCCACCAACATCTCCCAACACCTCACTCTCCCACCAACATCTCCCAACACCTCACTCTCCCACCAACATCTCCCAACACCTCACTCTCCCACCAACATCTCCCAACACCTCACTCTCCCACCAACATCTCCCAACACCTCACTCTCCCACCAACATCTCCCAACACCTCACTCTCCCACCAACATCTCCCAACACCTCACTCTCCCACCAACATCTCCCAACACCTCACTCTCCCACCAACATCTCCCAACACCTCACTCTCCCACCAACATCTCCCAACACCTCACTCTCCCACCAACATCTCCCAACACCTCACTCTCCCACCAACATCTCCCAACACCTCACTCTCCCACCAACATCTCCCAACACCTCACTCTCCCACCAACATCTCCCAACACCTCACTCTCCCACCAACATCTCCCAACACCGCACTCTCCCACCAACATCTCCCAACACCTCACTCTCCCACCAACATCTCCCAACACCTCACTCTCCCACCAACATCTCCCAACACCTCACTCTCCCACCAACATCTCCCAACACCTCACTCTCCCACCAACATCTCCCAACACCTCACTCTCCCACCAACATCTCCCAACACCTCACTCTCCCACCAACATCTCCCAACACCTCACTCTCCCACCAACATCTCCCAACACCTCACTCTCCCACCAACATCTCCCAACACCTCACTCTCCCACCAACATCTCCCAACACCTCACTCTCCCACCAACATCTCCCAACACCTCACTCTCCCACCAACATCTCCCAACACCTCACTCTCCCACCAACATCTCCCAACACCTCACTCTCCCACCAACATCTCCCAACACCTCACTCTCCCACCAACATCTCCCAACACCTCACTCTCCCACCAACATCTCCCAACACCTCACTCTCCCACCAACATCTCCCAACACCTCACTCTCCCACCAACATCTCCCAACACCGCACTCTCCCACCAACATCTCCCAACACCTCACTCTCCCACCAACATCTCCCAACACCTCACTCTCCCACCAACATCTCCCAACACCTCACTCTCCCACCAACATCTCCCAACACCTCACTCTCCCACCAACATCTCCCAACACCTCACTCTCCCACCAACATCTCCCAACACCTCACTCTCCCACCAACATCTCCCAACACCTCACTCTCCCACCAACATCTCCAACAAGACACAATTTTCAATCATAACCCACAATTTTTCTCGTTTCAACTATTTCATCAGAAAAAGTCACCACAACACTTGCAACTTTTTGCCAATATAGGAAAAAGATACAAGTCACTACAACACTTACAAATTTCACCAATGCAATAAAGTTTCAGGTCACACACACTATTCACACTCAATTCACCTGTCTCAATTCAACCAAAAGATACAAATTTCACTCGCAATTTTTTTCTCAAATGACACTAATACACAATTTCACTTTTAACCCACAATATTCCCCCATTTTTACTAATTCATCAAAAAGCCCCCCAAAAAATGTTTTAACATGTTACGAAGTTAATACCCATGCACACACACACACACACACACACACACACGAACACAAACATAAACACACACACACACACACTCACACACACACACACAACACACACGCACACACACACACACTGTGTACGTGAGGCCCATACTGGAGTACGCAGCACCAGTTTGGAACCCACACCTGGTCAAACACGTCAAGAAATTAGAGAAAGTGCAAAGGTTTGCAACAAGGCTAGTTCCAGAGCTAAGGGGAATGTCCTATGAAGAAAGGTTAAGGGAAATCGGCCTGACAACACTGGAGGACAGGAGGGTCAGGGGAGACATGATAACGACATACAAAATACTGCGTGGAATAGACAAGGTGAACAGAGACAGGATGTTCCAGAGATGGGACACAGAAACAAGGGGTCACAATTGGAAGCTTAAGACTCAGATGAATCAAAGGGATGTTAGGAAGTATTTCTTCAGTCATAGAGTAGTTAGGAAGCGGAATAGTCTGGAAAGCGATGTAGTGGAGGCAGGAACTATACATAGTTTTAAGACGAAGTATCATAAAGCTCATGGAGCAGGGGGAGAGAGGACCTAGTAGCGGTCGGTGAAGAGGAGGGGCCAGGAGCTGTGTCTCGATCCCTGCAACCACAATTAGGTAAGTACAATTAGGTGAGTACACACACACACACACACACACACACACACACACACACACACACCAGTTTACTTTGAACAACACCAAAAACACCATCAATTGCCTTTGAATATTCCAAAAACATCATTCGAACACCACAAAATTACCACTGAATACTCCCAGAACACCTTCAAAAATACTCTGCACATCATTTGAACACATTCAAAAACACCATCAAACACCATTTGAATACTCCAAAATACATAAGAACATAAGAACATAAGAAAGGAGAAACACTGCAGCAGGCCTGTTGGCCCATACTAGGCAGGTCCTTTACAATTCATCCCACTAACAAACATTTGACCTACCCAATTTTCACTGCTACCCAAGAAATAAGCTCTGATGTGCAAGTCCCACTCAAATCCAACCCTTCCCACTCATGTATTTATCCAACCTAAATTTGAAACTACCCAAAGTCCTAGCCTCAATAACCCAACCAGGTAGACTGTTCCACTCATCTACTACCCTATTCCCAAACCAATACTTTCCTATGTCCTTTCTAAATCTAAACTTATCTAATTTAAATCCATTACTGCGGGTTCTCTCTTGGAGAGATATCCTCAAAACCTTGTTAATATCCCCTTTATTAATACCTATCTTCCACTTATACACTTCGATCAGGTCTCCCCTCATTCTTCGTCTAACAAGTGAATGTAACTTAAGAATCTTCAATCTTTCTTCATAAGGAAGATTTCTAATGCTATGTATTAATTTAGTCATCCTACGCTGAATGTTTTCTAACGAATTTATGTCCATTCTGTAATATGGAGACCAGAATTGAGCTGCATAATCTAGGTGAGGCCTTACTAATGATGTATAAAGCTGCAGTATGACCTCTGGACTTCTGTTGCTTACACTTCTTGATATAAATCCCAGTAATCTATTTGCCTTATTACGTACGCTTAGGCATTGCTGTCTTGGTTTAAGGTTGCTGCTTACCATAACCCTCAAGTCCTTTTCGCAATCTGTATGGTTAAGTTCTACATTATTTAACTTATAAGTGCTAGGGTTATGGACACTCCCGAGCTTCAGAACCTTGCATTTATCTACATTGAACTGCATCTGCCACTTTTCTGACCAAGAGTAGAGTTTGTCTAAATCCTCCTGAAGTTCCCTAACATCTACGTTTGAATCAATTATCCTACCTATCTTCGTGTCATCGGCGAATTTGATCATATCACTAGTAATTCCTTCATCAAGATCATTGATATATATTATAAACAACAACGGGCCCAAGACTGATCCCTGTGGAACGCCACTTGTTACTGATCCCCACTCGGATTTAACCCCATTTATGGACACTCTTTGCTTCCTGTCTGTGAGCCATGATTCGATCCACGAGAGCACCCTTCCCCCAATGCCATGAGCTGCTACTTTCTTCAACAGTCTTTGGTGCGGAACTCTATCAAATGCCTTACTAAAATCTAAGTAAATAATATCAAATTCTTTATCGTGGTCAACAGCCTCAAAAGCTTTACTGAAGAAAGTTAATAAATTAGTTAGACAAGACCGGCCTCTTGTGAATCCATGCTGAGTATCATTAATCAAGCTATGCTTATCGAGATGGCTTCTTATAATCTCAGCTATAATTGACTCTAGTAATTTGCCTACAATTGAGGTCAGGCTTATTGGGCGGTAATTTGACGGTAACGACTTGTCCCCTGTTTTAAAAATAGGAATTACATTAGCCATCTTCCACATATCAGACACTGCACCTGTTTGAAGAGATAAATTAAAAATATTAGTTAATGGTTCACAGACTTAAATTTTGCATTCCTTTAGAACCCTTGAAAAAACCTCATCAGGACCCGGTGACTTATTTTGCTTCAGTCGGTCTATCTGCTTCACAACCATTTCACTAGTGACTGTGATGTTACATAATTTATCTTCTTCTGATCCGCTATAAAAATCAATTACCTGAATATTATTAGTATCTTCCTGTGTAAAATCCGAGAGAAAATAATTATTTAATATCGAGCACATTTCATTCTCTTTGTCAGTAAGATGCCCATAGCTATTTTTAAGGGGACCTATCTTATCTCTGACTTTTGTTCTATAGACCTGGAAAAAACTTTTTGGGTTAGTTTTAGAATCCCTAGCAACTTTAATTTCATAGTCCCTTTTAGCTTTTCTTATCCCCTTTTTAATGTCCCTCTTAATGTCAATATACTGATTCATAAGATGACCCTCGCCTCTTTTGATACGCCTATAAATTCCTTTCTTATGCCCTAGTAGATATTTCAGCCTATTATTCATCCATTTTGGGTCATTTCTATTTGATCTAATTTCCTTATAAGGGATAAACGTTCTTTGAGCAGCATGTATTGTGTTCAGAAAACTGTCATATTGATAGCTCTCTTCGTTACCCCAGTCAACAGATGATAAGTGTTCTCTAAGCCCATCGTAATCTGCTAAGCGAAAATCTGGGACTGTTATTGAGTTATCCCTACTATCATATTTCCATTCAATTCTAAATGTAATTGATTTGTGGTCGCTAGCACCCAGTTCCTCTGAAACTTCTAAATTATTAACAAGGGATTCATTGTTTGCCAGAACTAAGTCAAGCAGGTTATTACCCCTTGTAGGTTCTGTCACAAACTGCTTCAAAAAACAATCCTGAACTACTTCTAAGAAATCGTATGATTCTAAATTCCCAGTCAAGAAATTCCAATCAATATGACTAAAGTTAAAGTCTCCTAGAATTACATTATCGTGCCTTGTGGCCCTAACAATTTCCTCCCATAGTAGTCTTCCCTGGTCCCTATCTAAATTTGGGGGACGGTATATCACACCTAAAATTAATTTTTCATGCCCCTCTGAAAATTCTATCCAAACAGACTCTGTATGTGTTACTTCAGACTTAATACCCGTTTTTATGCAACAGTTCAAGCGATCTCGGACATACAAAGCCACCCCACCCCCCTTCCCGATACTTCTATCTACTTGGAACAATTTAAAACCCTGAATGTGACATTCTGCAGGCATGTCCCGACTTTTTGAATTAAACCACGTCTCAGTAATGGCAAATACATCTATGTTACCTGCACTAGCAACTAGTCTCAACTCGTCCATCTTATTCCTAGCACTGCGACTATTTGTGTAATAAATATTTAATGACCCTCCTCTCTCTTTACCCTTCCTGCTCCTTTCTGTTATTCCACTATACCTATTTCTGTCCTTGTCAATTAGTGCCACTGGCTTTCCAATATCCACCTCATTTTGCCTATTACTAGTTCTCCTAGTACTCATGTTACTACCCTGCGACTTCACAGTTTTCCCGCCAAAACCCATACCACTAACTATTCCTAGTTTAAAGACCTAACAGCTCCCTCCACTGCGTTGGCCAGTGCTCCCACCCCACACCTAGATAAGTGAACCCCATCCCTGGCATACATGTCATTTCTGCCATAGAAGAGGTCCCAGTTGTCAATGAATGTTACCGCATTTTCCTTACAGTATTTGTCCAGCCAGCAATTGACACCAATTGCTCTGGACAACCATTCATTTCCAACTCCTCTCCTTGGCAAAATGCCACATATGACAGGTTTCCCACCCTTCCTCCTAATTATCTCTATTGCTGACCTATACCTGCTAATCAGGTCCTCACTCCTACGTCTGCCAACATCGTTGCCTCCAGCACTGAGACAGATAATAGGATTGCTCCCATTACCTCTCATGATGTCATCCAGACGGCTAACAATATCCTTCATCCCAGCCCCAGGAAAACACACTCTCTGCCTCCTACTCCTATCCTTCAAGCAGAATGCCCTATCCATGTACCTAATCTGGCTATCCCCAACAACAACAATGTTTTTACCTTCCTTGGCGTCGTCCGTCGTGATGCTCAGAGTAGTCGACTCACATTCGCCAGGTAGCATTACACCACTTGTAGAATTCGTCAAGACGTTCTCGATGGTCTTCGTTGGGGTTTCTAGGGATGTCTTACTCACGTCTGCCAATGCTTCTTTGGTGCTCGTTGTGGCATTCCCAGTAGAACACTCACATTCGTAAGGTAGTACCGAGAATGAGTTGGAAGTTTCCACGGTAGTCTTCTGGTTTCTCGTTGTTTCTGCCTCTCCAACCGTTTTCTTGATCTTCAGCTTGGTTCCATGTTGCCCGGCCACTGACCAAGCTCCCCTCTTAACCTGGGGACTCACAACAGAAGGATTACTACGAATCCTCTTGTTCTCCTCCGTTAATCGCCGTATCTCCATCTTAGCAACTCTGAGCTCTTCTCTCAGCTGCTGGTAAAGTTGCTCAAGAGATGGCATCCTGGTACAGATTCACAGAGAGCACACAAACAGGTCTTCACAGAGCTAAGTACACGTCACCACTGAATACTACCAAAACACCACTGAATATAGCCAAAACACCACCAAAATCACCAGAAACTAAGATCAATATCACCAACACCCATTTTCACACAAATCCCCTCAAATCACTATAACCAAGACGATTACCAATTTCTATGAATACACTCGCCTCCAAATGAGATGAGCGCAAAAAAAAAAAAATCACAATTTTTCTTCTTTGGATACAATTTTTTCTTAAATGTTAAATGTAATGCACATTCCTCCCTACACTCACTAAATTTCTAATAAAATCCATCAATCCTCAAAACCACATATTACACTCACAACTCATAACCCACTTCCTACCTTTACCCACATTTTCATTCTGACTCAGTAATATTCACACGTCACAAATTTTTAGAAAACGCTCATTTTTATAAATATATCACGAACATATCCAACTAAGATATGATATAAATCACATTTTAGCCACATTCCCTCGATTTCGGTAATATGAACAAAATGTTTGGGATAATAGATCATTTCCAAAAATTACTTTAGAACACTTCCAGATTACGTTGGAGCACATTCAAAAATATATTGGAACACTTTCAAAATACATTAGAGTACTCCAGAATTACTTTGAACGACTCCATTTAAGATTTTTGGATATTTCCAAATTAGTTTTGGAGACTTTCTCTTAAAATCGAACATTATTTTCTTGTTGGTAAACACAGTCAATGGTAAAAATATTTACTCGATTTCCGTAATATGAACAAAAAAGATTAAAGGTCCCGGATACCTCTTAAAACTTCATGTTCTCGATTTTTAATCAATTTTTTTACTAAATCTTGAATGAAATATAAACATTAACTTAAAATTATCTAAAATTTTTTACTAAATCATAAATGAAATGAAAACATTGACTTAAAATCAAGCTGGGTCACTCTGTGTCCTCTCATTAAGGCATGTAAGAATGTGTGACGTCACGGATGCGAGGTACAACAGGTTTGTTCAGGTATCTTCCCATTATTAACTTAAATGAACTAAAAGTGTGACGTCACGTGATAACCACCCATGACGTCATCACAGACTAACAGGTTGAATCACTCAGTGTCCCATTATTAACTTAAAATGAACTAAGTTGCTTTTCTTCTTAAAATCATGTCAGACCCACTGTGTGTCCTCTTACTAAGGCATCTTCCCCTTATTAACTTAAATGAACTAAAAGTGTGCATGGAAGCACAACAGATTTGATCAAATAAGTTTACATTTATATCTAAATAAGAGATATAACATTGGTATTCTACCTCAATGTTTTTCATGGTCAGGACTGATTTAAAAATCTTCATGACTTAATTTTTTTTATTAAACATTTCTCTTTTTAATGAATGAATCATCATATATTATTAATCTTGGTGTAACAACACGCTCTAGACATCATAAATCCTCTTCTCTAGGTCTTTCTCTTGTTCTTCCAAGCCCCGTCACATCTGTACTTGTAAATGTTAATATTTTTTTAATTCATTAGCATATAATGGGGGGGAATTTTGCATCATCACCTGTTAAAGATATAAACCAACTAAAAGTTACATTTTTTTTTCACTGTCCCGAACATATGTCTCTCAAGTGTTACATCAGTATTCCTCTCGTTAACTTAAATGAACTAAAAACCTCTTTGTTCTCTATGGTAGAAATGAACAAATTCCAAATGGTAACACATTTCACGAAGAGGTAAATATGTGTTATATATTAGGTGAATTGAGTGTGAATAGTGTGTGTGTGACCTGAAACTTTATTGCATTGGTGAAATTTGTAAGTGTGGTAGTGACTTGTATCTTTTTCTTATTTTTATTTTTATCACACTGGCCGATTCCCACCAAGGCAGGGTGGCCCAAAAAAGAAAAACTTTCACCATCATTCACTCCATCACTGTCTTGCTAGAAGGGTGCTTTACACTACAGTTTTTAAACTGCAACATTAACACCCCTCCTTCAGAGTGCAGGCACTGTACTTCCCATCTCCAGGACTCAAGTCCGGCCTGCCGGTTTCCCTGAACCCCTTCATAAATGTTACTTTGCTCACACTCCAACAGCACGTCAAGTATTAAAAACCATTTGTCTCCATTCACTCCTATCAAACACGCTCATGCATACCTGCTGGAAGTCCAAGCCCCTCGCGCACAAAACCTCCTTTACCCCCTCTCTCTTTTTCTTATATTGGCGAAAAATTGTGTTGTGGTGACTTTTTCTGATGAAATAGCTAAAACGAGAAAAATTGTGGATTATGATTGAAAATTGTGTCTTGTTGGAGATGTTGGTGGGAGAATGCGGTGTTGGGAGATGTTGGTGGGAGAGTGAGGTGTTGGGAGATGTTGGTGGGAGAGTGAGGTGTTGGGAGATGTTGGTGGGAGAGTGAGGTGTTGGGAGATGTTGGTGGGAGAGTGAGGTGTTGGGAGATGTTGGTGGGAGAGTGAGGTGTTGAGAGATAGGTGGGTGGATGTGAAGAGGTAAGGTTGGGGGGTGGGGAGAAGGGGAAAGAAGAGGATTGTATTAGAATTTTAATGAAATATGGGGATTTCACTGAAATTAAAGGTATTGTGTGAATATATTTTAAAAAATGGATTGAGTAAGCATGTCTAGCCTTAAATTCTCTCTGTGGTAGAACTGAGTGTTGGTGTTCAGGTAGAGAGAGAAGAGTTTCCTGGTGGGTCTGACCTGAGATCTGTATCTGAGTTAAATCAGATAAGATTCGCCAAGTCGGCTCTAGACTTTGAGGTGAGTGAATCTTTTGTTGTATTTTGTAAAAAATTGTGGATTGTTGTGGGTATTAATGAATATGAGGAATTATTCGGGTTATCCTGAGTTAAGAGTGAAAATGTGTAATATTTTCCCTATGTTGTATATGAAATGTGTAATACTGAGAATTCATGTAATTACAAAAAAGTAATACTTAAAATGGAAAATATTAGTGTTATCCTGTGTTTACTTCATTTAAGTTAATAAGAAGAAAAGTAACTTAGTTGATTTTAAGTTAATAAGGGGACGCAGAGTGACCTAGCTTGATCAATCCTGCTGTGACCTGAGTGAGGTCATCACGTGACGTCACTGACCGCTGAGTAAACACAGGTGGGGTGACGTCATGCATGCGAGGAAGTTACTTGTTTAGACATGTATTATTTAAGAGAAAGTACCATTTTGAATGCTTATCCCCATAGGGGGGAACCCAAAAACTTGATCCGAGGAGGTGAATCAGGGATTTTGGGATGGGGTGGAAGTGGGAGGTGTGGATGAGAGAGAGGTGTTGATCCG
Source organism: Cherax quadricarinatus (assembly GCF_038502225.1). Taxonomy (NCBI): domain Eukaryota; kingdom Metazoa; phylum Arthropoda; class Malacostraca; order Decapoda; family Parastacidae; genus Cherax; species Cherax quadricarinatus. The sequence continues at coordinate 16,946,433 of NC_091381.1, forward strand.
AGGAGTTGGAGATTACAAGAAAATGGAAATTTTTGGGGGGGAGTGGGAGATGGAGAGGGAGGTCTTGATTTGAGGAAGTGGAGCAGGGATATTAGGTTTAGAGGGTGGTGGTGGGAGGGTGAGGGAGAAGATCTTGATCCAAGGAGATGGAGCAGGAATGTTTATGGTGGGGGTGGAAGTGGGTGGTGGAAGGTGTGGGGGAGGGTGTTGATCCGAGGAGATGGAGAGCACAACAAAATTAAATTTAAAAAAAAATCGAAAAAATCGGAAAAAAATTCGGGGAGCGGGGGCGATGCGGCTGGCGCTGCAGAAGGCGCTGCAGGGGCGGCATGGGCGCGGGTTGGCGCGGGTGGGCGTGCGGGCGGGCGCGCGGCACGGGGCGGCATCCTTTGATACACCTCTCTGTGATACACCAAACAGAAGAAAACTTCACTACTGTGTGTGTGTGTGCAAACATTCTTAGACAGGCGATCTTAACAATGCAAGACAAGCCACGGGGGGGGGGGGGTGTAAATCTTTAGCTCAATTACTTTCGCACTTCTCAGTGCCTCATCAGGAGCTGTGCAATGTTGCAAGGGCAACAACAGTAGAAATAGGTAAAGTTTTAAGAATATGATAGTGCGGTGGCACCAGCAATTCTCTGTCCGCCTAACATTAAACACATGATTTTGCAGTACCCTGAATTTTTCAGCGATGTTCGTAAACATTGTACTCTGTGATTACTCCACGTTTATGTACAGGGTGCGTCACTTATTAAGCAATCGACTTATAGAATGAGTCCAGAGAAACAAAGCACTGAGAGAAGCTGACTTTTTTTTTATCTCATTGATTAATTGAGCAGAGTAAAACTCCATGGGCATCTCCTTGAATTTTATTACCCAAACCTGACAGTAGTTTCAGGATGTGCACCAATTATCGTAAAGTGAACACTGATACTTTAGAAGATGAATACCACCAACCTCACATTGATGAACTTATTGATCGTGTGTCGGGAACCCAGTGTGTCAGCCGTTTAGATCTCAGGAAATATCTGCTTTTTGGTTTATATAAATTGGATTCATTATAAGTAACAAAATTTGGGAAGAATTTAAGGTACATTAGTCAAATTTTTGCTTAGCATATAAGCTGCGTTTGTCGGATAGCTGACCACCTACCTATATCATCATAAAAATCAGGTGTTGTTGGGCGGTGGCAGCGAGGTGTAGTCACGCCCTCACATGCCTTCCTGTTAATCTTTTATTTTTAGAGTTCCTTGATAATGTGAGAAGTCACGAATGTACTTGGAATTTCTCTATTTTCTCACTTTTATGTTCTGCATACTGTGATATCACCTGTTTACTGTGATCTTTATATATATATATATATATATATATATATATATATATATATATATATATATATATATATATATATATATATATATATATATATATATATATATATGCAATAAGATCACAGTAAACAGGTGATTTCAAAATATGCAAAACAACCACTCTGAAAGAATAGAGAAATTCCAAGCGCTTTCGTGACTACTCACATTATCAAGGAACTATGAAAGTGAAGCATCCAAGGAAGCTATATAAGGGGTCGGCCAGCACCTCACTATCAGATCCCACAACGGTTAAACACGTGACGCGCGGCGAGCCAACTTGGATAGGTCCTTTGCAAAACTCACCCCCAAGCTATTTATTTGTCCAGTGTATTATTAAATTCTACCCAAATTCAATTAATTATAAATGGATCTAATTTATATAAACCAAAGGAAATATTCATATTATTGTCAAAACTGCTTTTTATGAAACAAGATTCAATTATATTCCTGTCAACCATGGACTTGCTTGATACTACTTTCTCAACTTTTTGAAAATCAATTGGATGGTTAAAATCTTTTACATGAATAAATAGAGCATTGGAATCTTGTCCAGTTCTAATGCTATATTTATGTTGTTTTAATCTTAGTTCGAGATTTTTACCAGTTTGACCGTAATAAACTTTATCGCAAATTTTACAAGGAATCTTATAGACACATCCATCAGCATTTTGGGGAAAATTCTTAATCAAAAGTTTTTTTACTGTATCAAGATTTTTGAATACAACTTTAATATTAAAAGTCTTAAGAAGAGAAGGCATATCAACCAAGTTTTCATGGTAAGGGAGAACCAACATATTTTTAGTTGAATAAGGCTGGTTGCCCTTTTTTGGATTATAAAAAGTGTTCCTAGCAACTTTAAAAGATTTATCAATTACATTTCTTGGGTATTTTAAATCATTACCTATTTCATAAATTTTGGATATTTCCTCATCTATGAACTCAGGACTACAAATTCGTAAAGCTCTCAAAAACATTGATGAGAAAACAGACAGTTTGACTCTATCTTGATGCGAGGAATAATAGTGGACATAGGAACAGTTATTTGTAGGTTTTCTGTAAATTTTAAATTTGAATTCATTATTACCCTTAATAATTAAAACATCTAGAAAAGGCAATGAGTTATTTTCTTCAAACTCAACAGTAAAGTTTATAGCTTAGCCCATTCTATAAACTTTACTGTTGAGTTTGAAGAAAATAACTCATTGCCTTTTCTAGATGTTTTAATTATTAAGGGTAATAATGAATTCAAATTTAAAATTTACAGAAAACCTACAAATAACTGTTCCTATGTCCACTATTATTCCTCGCATCAAGATAGAGTCAAACTGTCTGTTTTCTCATCAATGTTTTTGAGAGCTTTACGAATTTGTAGTCCTGAGTTCATAGATGAGGAAATATCCAAAATTTATGAAATAGGTAATGATTTAAAATAACCAAGAAATGTAATTGATAAATCTTTTAAAGTTGCTAGGAACACTTTTTATAATCCAAAAAAGGGCAATCAGCCTTATTCAACTAAAAATATGTTGGTTCTCCCTTACCATGAAAACTTGGTTGATATGCCTTCTCTTCTTAAGACTTTTAATATTAAAGTTGTATTCAAAAATCTTGATACAGTAAAAAAACTTTTGATTAAGAATTCCCCCCAAAATGCTGATGGATGTGTCTATAAGATTCCTTGTAAAATTTGCGATAAAGTTTATTACGGTCAAACTGGTAAAAATCTCGAACTAAGATTAAAACAACATAAATATAGCATTAGAACTGGACAAGATTCCAATGCTCTATTTATTCATGTAAGAGATTATAACCATCCAATTGATTTTCAAAAAGTTGAAAAAGTAGTATCAAGCAAGTCCATGGTTGACAGGAATATAATTGAATCTTGTTTCATAAAAAGCAGTTTTGACAATAATATGAATATTTCCTTTGGTTTATATAAATTAGATCCATTTATAATTAATAGAATTTGGGTAGAATTTAATAATACACTGGACAAATAAATAGCTTGGGGGTGAGTTTTGCAAAGGACCTATCCAAGTTGGCTCGCCGCGCGTCACGTGTTTAACCGTTGTGGGATCTGATAGTGAGGTGCTGGCCGACCCCTTATATAGCTTCCTTGGATGCTTCACTTTCATAGTTCCTTGATAATGTGAGTAGTCACGAAAGCGCTTGAAATTTCTCTATTCTTTCAGCGTGGTTGTTTTGCATATATTATCACACTGGCCGATTCCCACCAAGGCAAGGTGGCCCGAAAAAGAAAAACTTTCACCATCATTCACTCCATCACTGTCTTGCCAGAAGGGTGCTTTACACTACAGTTTTTAAACTGCAACATTAACACCCCTCCTTCAGAGTGCAGGCACTGTACTTCCCATCTCCAGGACTCAAGTCCGGCCTGCCGGTTTCCCTGAATCCCTTCATAAATGTTACTTTGCTCACTATCCAACAGCACGTCAAGTATTAAAAACCATTTGTCTCCATTCACTCCTATCAAACACGCTCATGCATGCCTGCTGGAAGTCCAAGCCCCTCGCACACAAAACCACCTTTACCCCCTCCCTCCAACCTTTCCTAGGCCGACCCCTACCCCGCCTTCCTTCCACTACAGACTGATACACTCTTGAAGTCATTCTGTTTCGCTCCATTCTCTCTACATGTCCGAACCACCTCAACAACCCTTCCTCAGCCCTCTGGACAACAGTTTTGGTAATCCCGCACCTCCTCCTAACTTCCAAACTACGAATTCTCTGCATTATTTTCACACCACACATTGCCCTCAGACATGACATCTCCACTGCCTCCAGCCTTCTCCTCGCTGCAACATTCATCACCCACGCTTCACACTCATATAAGAGCGTTGGTAAAACTATACTCTCATACATTCCCCTCTTTGCCTCCAAGGACAAAGTTCTTTTTCTCCACAGACTTCTAAGTGCACCACTCACTCTTTTTCCCTCATCAATTCTATGATTCACCTCATCTTTCATAGACCCATCCGCTGACACGTCCACTCCCAAATATCTGAATACGTTCACCTCCTCCATACTCTCTCCCTCCAATCTGATATCCAATCTTTCATCACCTAATCTTTTTGTTATCCTCATAACCTTACTCTTTCCTGTATTCACCTTTAATTTTCTTCTTTTGCACACCCTACCAAATTCATCCACCAATCTCTGCAACTTCTCTTCAGAATCTCCCAAGAGCACAGTGTCATCAGCAAAGAGCAGCTGTGACAACTCCCACTTTGTGTGTGATTCTTTATCTTTTAACTCCACGCCTCTTGCCAAGACCCTCGCATTTACTTCTCTTACAACCCCATCTATAAATATATTAAACAACCACGGTGACATCACACATCCTTGTCTGAGGCCTACTTTTACTGGGAAAAAATTTCCCTCTTTCCTACATACTCTAACTTGAGCCTCACTATCCTCGTAAAAACTCTTCACTGCTTTCAGTAACCTACCTCCTACACCATACACTTGCAACATCTGCCACATTGCCCCCCTATCCACCCTGTCATACGCCTTTTCCAAATCCATAAATGCCACAAAGACCTCTTTAGCCTTATCTAAATACTGTTCACTTATATGTTTCACTGTAAACACCTGGTCCACACACCCCCTACCTTTCCTAAAGCCTCATTGTTCATCTGCTATCCTATTCTCCGTCTTACTCTTAATTCTTTCAATTATAACTCTACCATACACTTTACCAGGTATACTCAACAGACTTATCCCCCTATAATTTTTGCACTCTCTTTTATCCCCTTTGCCTTTATACAAAGGAACTATGCATGCTCTCTGCCAATCCCTAGGTACCTTACCCTCTTCCATACATTTATTAAATAATTGCACCAACCACTCCAAAACTATATCCCCACCTGCTTTTAACATTTCTATCTTTATCCCATCAATCCCGGCTGCCTTACCCCCTTTCATATATATATATATATATATATATATATATATATATATATATATATATATATATATATATATATATATATATATATATATATATTAATGCAGCCAGGAAAAAGTGGTATTAATCAATAACACTGCAACTAACCGAGGATTCAAACCCATGTCGTTTAGGCCCGCTTCATAATGTGTGAAAATCACAAATGACGCTCTAACCCACGGGACCACGCACCCACACCACCGAAAGTCCTCGGATGACATTAAAACACCTAGCTCTGCTAGGTGCTTCATTCATGTACGATTGCGTGATCCCGTGGGTCAGAGCATCATGTGTGATTTTCACCCACCATGAGGCTTGCCAAAATGACATGGGTTCCAATCCTCCGCTAGTCTCAGTGCTGTTATATAACAGCTCTGCATATTCCATGAGGATATAAACCCAAGGTGGAGGTGAAGGCACTGTACACCCATTTTAGGTCTCTACCGCTGATAAAACCATTTCTAGTATGTTTCTAGATTAACCAATAGAACAAAGAAAGTCTCAATTCGGCCATAAGAACGAAAATAAAAACTGCTAAAACATTCTTATTTATATTAGACAATTGATTAGTTCATTCCAAAACCAACCCTGAAAGCACTCAAGTCAATCTACTAATCCCCCGAACCTAACTTATTGCATCCATTAATCAGGAACCTACTAACCACCGAGGTAAACTTGTAGGTTAGTAGGATTTTTGTCTTGACTCAACTAAAAAACTGTCGACAAAATTGCCGACATTTGTAAATTACTGCAAAATCTTCTAATGTCAGACGGTAACATTTAAAGGTTTATTTTTGAACTGTAATTGTTCAACGAGAACAGGGAACCATTGTTCATTTTTGCGGCTTGCAGATACATACTGTGTGTGGCATGCAAAGAGTACGTAACCTTTATTCGGCGCATGTACACACCCTCATTTACAGGCTATCTCCCCCAACCAGCGAACCAGGTTGCTAAGAGTTGATGATGGGGCCCCGTCGTTCAACTAGTGACCAGGTTCTAGCCAATAAGAAGATGGTTTTGGCAATCGCAGAGGTTATGTGGGTACCGCTCTCCTGTCTGCCCTTGTCATTTCCATTCTAGAGCTGGTTGAAGCACGGTCTGCTATCTTGTGGCTTCTATTTCTGCTTTGCTTACCGTGGAGTGCACTATACTTATCACTGTACATAGTGTACATATTGCTGTTCTAAACTGGTGAAGGATAATATAAGTCTAAACTTTTTCTACTGTGTTTATTTGCTCCCATTACACCCGGGGTAACAGGCCATTTGGAATCCTGGGTTGTAATACTGTGTTTTCTTTCGTATATAACTTTTTCTTTTGTAGTTATTGTAAAAAAATCATGAGAACATAAAAAATAAATGTATAATTCTGAATTCTTGCACCAATGTGTAACAATCATTCAGTTGTGCATAAAATTAATTAGTAACTGATCTGATAATGTGTCATTATTCATAGTGATAAACTACACTAATAATCATCAAGATAACTGACAGGCCAAATCATTTTTATGAATTAAATGAAACTGATTGATGACTATGTCTTCAAGTGTGGGACGAATTTTTTAAGGTAAGATGTTTTTAATATTACATAAGAACATAATATAAATTTTATTCAGATTGATCAGTTTCTATTCAGTTATTTGTCTAACAAATTTATAGATGATCGACACCATGCCTAACCCTTCTAGGGTAGGGTAGGTGCCTGAGCTCGAGCCTTTAGCTCATAAGACTGTCATTCCCATTTGCCCCCTTGGGGCGGGGATGGCAGACCAGAGAGGCCTAGCTTGTGGCTAGGCCTGGGGACAGTTGGTCCCAAAGATGAGGAGGTACTTGTGCCTCCTCCCATGGGAGACTTAGGTCTGACACTCCCTAAAGAGGGAGCCAAGGCCGGGCCACCACTTGGAAAAGGCCCGGGCCGGGAGAATACCGGCAAATATTTAATAATAATAATAATAATAACAAATTTATAAAGCCATCCTTGAAAATTCTATCAATAACACTAATAGCCAATTCTAGGAGAAGGTTAACATTGGTTATTGTCCCGTATCGGTGACTTTATATATTAAGCAGCGCTGTATAGCCCTTGTGGCTTAGCGCTTCTTTTTGATTATAATAATAATAATTTATATATTAAACTAATTGTTATGCAGGTGATAGACCATAACCCACACTGAAAGCGAAAACTTGTCTATCCTGCCAACCTGTCATGCAGTAGTCAATCATGAAGGATTAATGGTCAATCATTGCCATAAAATGTCATTCATAACAACATTACGTAGCTTAAGAAATGGGATGGACGGGTGTTAGTGTGATGGGTGGGATATAGACGGCTTGATGTGACCAGTGTGCCTCTCAGTAGCTCAGACAACTAATTATAATGATTTTACACGCAAAATTAGCGAAAATCTAAATCGTTCATCGAGAAAAATTGAGAAAGCGAGAAGCAGAGAGATAAAGAGAGACTAACTGGAGCTGGATTTCAAGCACATTGTTCTATGTTATTTAACTTTATCTACTAGCATAATAATGTAATGTTGCATTCTGTTTATGTGAAAATTTTAAAAAATTCGTTTGTTTAATTCATATAAATTATTTGCTTGTTAATTGTCATGAAGATTGAATCTCGATTATCACTATGAATAATGATACATTATCAGTTCAAATACTAATTATGTTTATACATAATCGAATGATTATTGCTCATGGGTTTTCTTGAACAATTATGCCCCTCAAGGAAGGTTCCTTGATGTTGGTGAGGGGCTCTTGATTTAGGGAATTGGATCTGTGCTCCAGTTCCCCGAATTAAGCCTGAATGCCTTCCACATCCCCCCCCCAGGCGCTGTATAATCCTCTGGGTTTAGCGCTTCCCCCTTGATTATAATAATAATAATTGAACAATTATGATGATATGAAAGATTTACACGAATCAGGTTCAAAATTTAAATTTATTTTGTAGGTTTTCACGATTTTTTTTAATACCTCTAAAAAAATTCTTATAGGATAGAAAACAAACTTAATATGTGTCTCCAAGTAGCAAAAAATGAATGCAGGTTCCATATTCTGATTGAACAATTCTTCTTTCTTTCAACAAACCGGCCGTATCCCACCGAGGCAGGGTGCCCGTAAAGTTTCTCTTATTAAACTTACTAATGTGTAGTCTTAAGAGAAGGGGTTACTAGTCCCTTGCTCCCGGCATTTTAGTCACCTCTTAGAACACACATGGAATACAGACGAAGAATTCTGGTCCACTTCCCCATGGAGATAGGCAGAAAAAAACAGGAACAAGAACTAGTAAGAAAGAAGAAAACCCAGGTAGGTGTGTGTGTATATATGTGTGCTTGTACATGTATGTGTAATGTGACCAAAATGTAAGTAGAAGTAGCAAGAGGTTCCTAAAATTTTGCACGTTTATTAGAGAGAAAAAAAGATACCAGCAATCCTACCATCATGCAAAATAATTACAAGCTTAAGTTTTGCACTCACTTGGCAGGACGGTAGTACCTCCCTGGGTGGTTGTCTACCAACCAACTACCACAGGACGGTAGTACCTCCCTGGATGGTTGCTGTCTACCAACCTACTACCACAGGACGATAGTACCTCCCTGGGTGGTTGCTGTCTACCAACCTACTACCACAGGACGGTAGTACCTCCCTGGGTGGTTGCTGTCTACCAACCTACTAGCACAGGACTGTAGTACCTCCCTGGGTGGTTGTTGTCTACCAACCTACTACCACAGGTCGGTAGTACCTCCCTGGGTGGTTGTTGTCTACCAACCTACTACCACAGGTCGGTAGTACCTCCCTGGGTGGTTGCTGTCTAGCAACCTACTACCACAGGACGGTAGCACCTCCCTGGGTGGTTGCTGTCTACCAACCTACTACGATAGGACAGTAGTACCCCCCCGGGTGGTTGTCTACTAACCAATTACCACAGGACGGTAGTACCTCCCTGGATGGTTATTGTCTACCAACCTACTACCACAGGACGATAGTACCTCCCTGGGTGGTTGCTGTCTACCAACCTACTACCACAGGACGGTAGTACCTCCCTGGGTGGTTGCTGTCTACCAACCTACTAGCACAGGACTGTAGTACCTCCCTGGGTGGTTGTTGTCTACCAACCTACTACCACAGGTCGGTAGTACCTCCCTGGGTGGTTGTTGTCTACCAAACTACTACCACAGGTCGGTAGTACCTCCCTGGGTGGTTGTCTACCAACCTACTACCACAGGAAGGTAGCACCTCCCTGGGTGGTTGTTGTCTACCAACCTACTATCACAGTATGGTAGTACCTCCCTGGGTGGTTGCTGTCTACCAAACTACTACCACAGGACGGTAATGCCTCCCTGGGTGGTTGTCTATCAACCTACTACCACAGGGCGGTAGTACCTCCCTGGGTGGTTGCTGTCTACCAACCTGCTATCACAGGACGATAGTACCTCCCTGGGTGGTTGCTGTCTACCAACCTACTACCTCAGGACGGTAGTACCTCCCTGGGTGGTTGCTGTCTACCAAACTACTACCACAGGTCGGTAGCACCTCCCTGGGTGGTTGCTGTCAACCAACCTACTACCACAGTATGGTAGTACCTCCCTGGGTGGTTGCTGTCTACCAAACTACTACCACAGGACGGTAGTGCCTCCCTGGGTGGTTGTCTATCTACCTACTACCACAGGACGGTAGTACCTCCCTGGGTGGTTGCTGTCTACCAACCTACTATCACAGGACGATAGTACCTCCCTGGGTGGTTGCTGTCTACCAACCTACTACCACAGGACGGTAATACCTCCCTGGGTGGTTGCTGTCTACCAACCTACTACCACAGGACAGTAGTACCTCCCTGGGTGGTTGCAGTCTACCAACCTACTACCACAGGGCGGTAGTACCTCCCTGGGTGGTTCTTGTCTACCAGCCTACTACCACAGGACGGTAGTACTTCCCTGGGTGGTTGCTGTCTACCAACCTACTACCACAGGACGGTAATACCTCCCTGGGTGGTTGCTGTCTACCAACCTACTACTACAGGACGGTAGTACCTCCCTGGGTGGTTGCTGTCTAGCAACCTACTACCACAGGACAGTAGTACCTCCCTGGGTGGTTGTTGTCTACCAGCCTACTATCACAGGTCGGTAATACCTCCCTAGGTGGTTGCTGTCTACCAACCTACTACCACAGGACAGTAGTACCTCCCTGGGTGGTTGTTGTCTACCAGCCTACTACCACAGGACAGTAGTACCTCCCTGGGTGGTTGTTGTCTACCAGCCTACTACCACAGGTCGGTAGTACCTCCCTGGGTAGTTGCTGTCTACCAACCTACTACCTAGGATTGAACAATTACACTTTAAAAATAATATTTTAAATTTTTACCTTCTGAAGTGAGGAGATTTCTCAGTAGTTCACTAATGTCAGCTGTTTTGCCGATATTATTTAGTTGGGTCAAGACTCGTCAGAATTCTACTAACTTCCAAGTTTACCTTGGAGGTTAGTAGGTTCCTAATTAGTGGATTCGGAGAGTTGGGTTAAGGGGGGGTTGCTTGATTGACTAGGATGCTTTCAGGGGAAGTTTTGGCGTTGGTAATGTCTGATCAATTGGTTAAAATAAATGACCAAATTAATAAGCATATTTTAGCAATTTTTAGTGTCGATCTGATGGTTGAATTGGGAATTTCTTTGTTCCATTATATAGTCTGAAAACATACAAAAGTTGATTTTATCAGAGGAAGTGACCCATAATGGAGGTCACAGTGGCTTCACCTCCACCCCTCCTTTACATCCCCTGACATATGCTTGATTGAACTAATTCATCAACAACTATTGGGGGTGCCCTATATGCTCGAGAAGAGTCTTTAGACGAGAAATAGATAAAAACGACTATTTATAGTGGAGAAATGTTATACTGATAATGGAGAGCAACTCCAGCATAGTAAGAGTCTGGGGACGTTAATAATGCAGACGGCAAGATTGTTACAGTAACTGGAATGTCTACTGTTTTTTTTATATTCTGATATGAAAAATAGAGAAATTATTGAATTTAGTTTAAAATTAGATTAATGGTTAAATTCTGGACAATAAACGAACTGTTCCTTCAATTAGTTTATAGCCCTAAAGCCGGACAAGATTTTGGTCTATTTGATGACTGAAACAGGCCGGAAATAGGCCCAAAAATGGGTGTCTTCCCCCTTCCCCTACAGGCACCGTATAGTTTATACGGTTTAGCTCTTCCCATGATTATAATAATAATCTATGTAATGTAACAGCATGGTTACAGTTGGTGCTGCCGAAACAACCATTTCACAAAAGTACAGATGAAAAATCCTCCTATTGTAAGCTCAGTAACTCAGTGGTTACAGAGTTAGGCTTGTTATATACATGGACCACAGTTCGAGTCCTCGTTCATTTTTCAGTTTATTCACTGGCAGTCGATAATTGCATCTCATCTTACATAACTATATTATTTTGAATGTTTTTTTCTTCAACACGCCGGCCGTCTCCCACCGAAGCAGGTGACCCATAAAAGAGAAAAAAAACTTTCACCATTATTCACACAAAATCACTGTCTTTGCAGAGGCGCCCAGATATAACAGTTTAGATGTCACTCCAAACAGCCAATATCCGAAACCCCACATTTAAAGTGTGGGCACTGTACTTCCGACCTCCTGGACTCAAATCCGACTAACCGGTTACCCGGCTGACACTCCAACAGCTCGTCAGGTCCAAAAAACATTCCTCTCCATTCATTCCTATCTAGCACGTTCAAATATGCCTGCTGCATGTCCAGGCCCCTTGTACACAAAACCTCTTGTACCTTCTCCTTCCATCCTTTCCTAGGACGACCCCTACCACTCCTCCCCTTCACTACAGATTTATACACCCTACAGGTCATTCTAATTTGCTCCAGCCTCTCTAAATCACCAAACCACATTAATAACTCCTCTTCAGTCCCCTTAATAATACTTCTTGTAACTCCACACCTCCTAATTTCCACACTACGAATTCTCTGCATAATATTTACATCACACATTGCCCTTAAAGACGACATCTCAACTGCCTCCAGCCTCCTCGTCGCTGCAGCATTCACAAACCATGCTTCACACCCATATAAGTGTGTTGGTACCACTATACTCTCGTACATTCTCTGCTTTGCGTCCACGGATAACGTTTTTTGTCATCACGGTCATCCCAATGCACCATTCACCTTTCTTTTGTCAGTTCTATGGTTAACCTCTCCCTTCATAAACCCATCTGCTGACAAATCTACTCCCAAATATTTGAACACATTCACTTTTTCCATATTCCCTCCCTCCAATTTGATGTCCAAGTTTTCTATACCTAACTCGTTTCATACCCTTGTCACCTTACTCTTACCTACGTTCACTTTCAACTTTCATTCTTTACATACCCTCCCAAACTCGTCCACTAACCTTTGCAACTTCTCTTCAGAATTTCCCAAAAGCACAGTATCATCAGCAAAAAGTAACGTGACAACTCCCATTTTGTATTTGATTCCCCATAATTTAATTCCATGCCTCTCCTCAACACCCTAGCATTTACTTCTTTTACAACTCCATCTATAAATATGTTAACCATGGTGACGTTAAACACCCCTGTCCAAGGCCTACTTTTACTGGAAAATAATCTCCCTTTCTCATACACACCCTAACCTGATCCTCACTATCCTCATAAAAACTCTTAACAACATTTAGTAACTTACTATTACATACACTTGCAAAATCTGCTACGTTGCTCCCTTATCCACCCCATCATACGTCTTTTCTAAATCCGTAGATACAATGAAAACATCTCTACCTTTATCTAAATATTGTTCACTTATATGCTTCAATGTCAACGCTTGGTCTTTACATCCCCTACTCATTCTTAAGCCTCCTTGTTCATCTGCAGTCCTACTCTTTGTCTTACCTCTAATTCTTTCAGTAATATAACCACCATACACTTTACCTATTATACTCAGTAAACTCATTACCCTAAAATTTTTACAATCTCTTTTGTCCCCCTTTCCCAGTCCTTAGTTACCTTCCTCTCTTTCAAACATTTATTGAACAAGAGTACCAACCACTCCAACACAATATCCCCTCTTCATTTTACATTTCTGTTATGATGCCATCAGTTCCAGTTGCTTTGACCCCTTTCATTCTACCTAATGCCTCACGCACTTTCCCTTTACTCATACATTTGAGGTCAGTGGTCATATGTGGTCATACCTGTCCTAAGCTATCTGGTATTAGCATCGGGTGTTACCAAGCACCATGGCTTGTTGTAGTGTTTTACAATCTCAGGTTAAAGTGTTGAAGGAGATTCTACTTCTTCAGCTGGAAAATAAGAAGCTGAAGCTTCGTCTAGATGGGTTTGGGAGTGAGTGTGAGATGGCGGTAGCTGGTGAGGAGGAAAAAGTTACTAGCAGTGATTTAGAGAGTGGCAGCCGCTTTAAGTGGCAAGTGGTTCACAATTCCGGAAGAAGGATGATAAGGAAGGTTAATAGAGAAGATGTGAAGGTAGGAAATCGATTCTCTGTTCTCCAGGACGAGTGTACTTTAGTGGTTAGTGAGATTAAAGGTACCACTGACTCCCCTGCTTATCAAGGTAAGAATATTCTGATTGTGGGAGATTCTCAGGTAAGATATATGGACCATGCTTTTAGTAACAGAGAAAAAAAGGTCAGAAAGAGGGTGTCTCCCCCAGGAGCTGGAGTTAGTGACATGGTCAGCAGGTTGGATAATATTATGTCTTCTTATGACCAGAGCTTTGGTAAGATGGGTAAGGAAGAAGGATGAGTAAGGATAGAAATATTGGAAAAGGTTGGGAGGGGGAAAGAGGTAGGATGTAAAAGGTAAGTGGCCCAACCACTTTGGTGTAATTTAAAAAGTGTATGTGGAATAATAAAATATTCTTGAAGGGGTATAATACTAACCCATCAGAGTCACATAGATATAACGGATATATAAGTACATGACTCTGAATTGGTAGTAAATATACAAGTTGCAAATGCTTTTTTTTTTTTTTTTTCGATTGCACAACGGATATTTAAACGACAATGAAGGCAATAATTTTCTGGCCAGTTTATAAAGAATTACTTGACACAATAGCTTCTTACAAGGTGGTGTCCCACCATAGTAAATGTAGCATAATTTTAACAGTAGAATGTTATACAAGATGTCTCCCTAATTGGGGGCGTATTATGTCAGGTAATGGGAACAAGCCCATTATCTGTCTTAGTGCTGGTGGAAAGGACATCGGGAATGGCAGGAGACAGGAGCTGCTCGATAAGCATAGGTCAGCCATAGATGTAGTCAGGTCTAAGAGAGGGATCCCAATCACATGTACCATCTTGCCTAGAAGGGGAGTGGGCAATGAATGGAAATTTTGGGCAATTGGTATAAATTTCTGGCTAGACAGGTACTGCAAGGAACTTGCAATCCCATTCATTGATAACTGGGACATATTCTATGGCAAGCATGATATGTATGCAAGGGATGGGGTTCATCTCTCTGGGGCTGAAGTGTTGCATTAGCCAGTTCGATTGAAGGGGTCATTGATGACTTATCTAGGACTTTAAACTGATAGAGGGTGTCTGTGGGAAACAATCAGGCTGCAGTACTAGGGTTGAAAACAGCAGATGTAATCAGGATACCTCAGGGATATGTTTAAAAGACAATATTCAAAGTGAAGTTGCTAGTAAAGTCAAATCAATTGATCAACAAACAAAGAGAGATAGTAGAGGGCAACGAGCGACTATTTCCCTTAAGGTTTACTATACAAATAGTAGGAGTCTAAAAAATAAGATGGATGAGCTAAGATTACTTGCAAGTGCTGGTATTTAGATATTATTGGTATAACAGAGACCTGGTTCAACTTGAAAGATAGAGAAATACCTTCTGAATGCAATATACAGGGTTATAAACAGGGTCAACAGGAAGGGTGGTGGAAAGGCGATGTATGTCA
The DNA here is from genome assembly GCF_038502225.1 of Cherax quadricarinatus. Classification (NCBI taxonomy): domain Eukaryota; kingdom Metazoa; phylum Arthropoda; class Malacostraca; order Decapoda; family Parastacidae; genus Cherax; species Cherax quadricarinatus. The sequence goes on from NC_091381.1 coordinate 16,961,733, forward strand.
GAAATATTTTAAATTGTTGTGTTAGACAAAATATAAGATTAGAAACATCGGACACAGTCTGTTTGGCTACAGTTTCTCGAGGGTCGTGAAAAGTTAATTGTGGGTGTGATTTATAGGCCCTAAACCGTGATAGAGAGTGCAATAAGCTGCTATGGGACGAAATTCATAAGGCATCTAGATATGAAAATGTTGTGTTAATGGAAGATTTTAACTTTAGACAAATTAATTGGAACAATGTGACAGGAAATCTTAAGTCTAGTGACTTTGTTGATACGGTTCAGGATTGCTTTTTAAAACAGTTTGTGACAGAACCAACTAGAAGAAATAATCTACTAGACTTGGTTCTTGCCAACAAAGAACCACTAGTTAACAATTTGAGGTTAATTAATGATGAGCTAAGGGAAATGATCACAAATCACTAAATTTCAATATATCATGCAATTACCCAGATAACTGCAATCAAATATCTGTCCCAGATTTTCGCTTGGCCGATTTCATGGGACTGAAAAATTACCTGGGTGGGCTAAATTGGGATGTTCTGACTATGGGTCAGGTAGGTGGTCTTGGTTGCCAGTATGACGTTTTTCAGAGCATAGTTCCAGGTGCCCAGACAACTTTTATTCCGAGTAGGGAAATGAGATCTAAAAAAATGATCCCGAATGGATGACCAATAGATTAAAACATCTCATTGGTCAAAAGAGAGGAATATATTGGCGTATCAGAAGAGGGGTTGGGCAGTTAAGAAATCAATATATTCAATTAAAGAGAGAAATAAAAAAAGGAATAAGAAAAGCAAAAAGGGATTATGAGGCTAAGGTCGCAAGGGATTCAAAGACTAACCCAGAAAGGTTTTTTCAGGTATCCAGAAGTAAGATTAGGGACAAGATTGGCCCACTTAAGAGTAACTCTGGTCAGATCACTGACAGTGATAAGGATATGTGTGAAATTTCCAATTCTTACTTCCTCTTAGTTTTTACTCAGGAAGATACTAGCGAAATTCCAGATATAATAGATTATGTAGAACAGGACGATAATAAACTATGCACGATTGCTGTAACCAGTGACATGGTCCTCAGACAAATAGAAAAATTAAAACCTATCAAATCCCCAGGCCCTGATGAACTGTTTGCAAGGGTGTTAAAGGAATGTAAAGAGGAACTTAGCATACCTTTGGCTAATCTTTTCAACATATTACTACAAACTGGCATAGTGCCTGATAAATGGAAAATGGCAAATGTAATAGCTATTTACAAGGCAGGTGACAGGTCCTTGGCTTCGAACTATAGACCAATAACCTTTACCTCCATAGTGGGAAAATTTATGGAATCAATAATTTCCGAAGCAATTCGTAGCCATCTCGAAAGGCATAAATTGATTAATGAATCTCAACACGGTTTTACAAAGGGGCGTTCCTGTCTTACGAATTTACTAACTTTTTTCACTAAGGTGTTTGAGGAGTTAGAACATGGAATTGTGTATGATATTGTGTATATGGACTTGACTAAGGCTATCGATAGAGTTCCACATCAGAGGCTATTGAGGAAATTTAAGGCACACAGAATCGGAGGAGAATTTTTTCCTGCGTTGAGGCATAGTTGACGAATAGGCAGCAGAGAGTTTGCATAAATGGGGAGAGATCAGAATGGGGGCACGTCATAAGCGGTGTTCCACTGGGGTCAGTGTTGGGCTCCTTGTTGTTCACAATCTACCTAAGCGACATAGATGAGGGAATAAATAGCGACATAACCAGATCTGCTGATGACACCAAAATAGGCCGAACAATTCATTCTGATGAGGACATTAGAGCAGTCCAGGATGATTTGAAAAGACTGATGCAGTGGTCGGAGAAGTGGCAGAAGCAGTTTAATATAGACAAATGCAAAGTTTTAAATGTTGGACAGGAAAATAACCATGCCATATGTAAACTAAATAATGTAAATTTTAATTAATATTACCGATTGCGAAATGGAATTAGGAGTTCTGGTTAGCTGTAATCTAAAACCAAGACGACAGTGCATTACTGTTCGCAATAAAGCTAACAGAATCCTTGGCTTCATAGCAAGAAGTATAAATAATACAAGTCCTCAGGTTGTTCTTCAACTCTATATATCTTTGGTTAGGACTCATTTAGATTATGCTGCACAGTTTTGGTCACCGCATTACAGAATGGATATAAATGCACTGGAAGACGTACAAAGGAGGATGACAAAGTTGATCCAATGTATGAGAAATCTTCCCTATGAGAATAGACTGAGGGCCCTGAACCTGCACTCTCTAGAAAGGCATAGAATTAGAGGGGATATAATAGACAGAGGGCCCTGAACCTGCACTCTCTAGAAAGGCATAGAATTAGAGGGGATATGATTGGGGTGTATAAATGGAAAACCGGAATTAATAAAGGGGATGTAAATAGCATGCTAAAAATATCTAACGTAGACAGGACTCGCAGCAATGGCTTTAAATTGGAAAAATTCAGATTCAGGAAGGACATAGGAAAGCACTGGTTTGGTAATAGAGTTAGGGAAGAGTGGAACAAACTCCCGAGTATCGTCATTGATGCTAAGACGTTGTTTGTTTTAAAAATATGTTGGATAAATACATGAGTGAGTGGGAGTGGGTGTGAGTTGGACCTCACTAGCTTGTGCTACTAGGTCGGATGCCATGCTCCTCCCTTAAGTGACGTGACTGACCTGAGTAGGTCAAGGCATTGGCTTAAGCCGGTGGGAGAATTGGAGCTGTCTCGCATAGGCCAGGAGGCCCGTAGCAGTGTTCTTTCTTTCTTATGTTCTTATAAGAAATTATACCTCGCTGGTCAATGCATAAAATTACTACCTTCCTCTCATCAACATTTAACAGTACCTCAAAATATTCCGGCCATCTTCCCAGTACCTCCCATTCCCCATCTACTAACTACCCTATTCTGTTTTTAACTGTCAAAATCCATTCGTTCACTAGGCTTCCATAACCTGTTCATCTCGTTCTGATTTTTTTTCTTATGCTCAGCAAAATTTTTTTGACAGCGCCTCACCCATTCTATCATTTGCTCTCCTTTTGCACTCCCTCGCCACTCTCTTCACCTTTCATTTACTATTATACTCCACCCTTCTTTTTATATCACTTCTGCTCTGTAAAAATCTCTCACACGCAACTTTTTTTCGGTTTTATCACACCCTTTGCCTCATCATTCCACCAATCACTCCTCTTTCCTCCCACACCCACCCTCCTATAACCCATGAAAACTTCTGGGGCATTGGATGAGATAAGAACGTCGCCAATGCAGCCATGACACAGAAGTGCTGGTTGGAGATCATTTTATTTCAGTTCTGAAGCATAGAGATTATAACAGCAGTAGACCCATGAACCACAGTTTGAATTTCAGTCCATCCTTTGGTTTATTTATTGTCAATTATTCGTTTTAAACTATTTTGGGTTATGATCTATACGTAAAATTCTTTGACAAGGAAAGATGAGCTCTGAGAGCTTCTGGGTCTGTAGAATGACAGGAAGGTTGGTGCTTCCGATATTACCATGTTACATGAAGTTTAAATCTTCCTGTCGTAAGATCAGTGGCTGAGTGATAGCAGCACTGAGTCTGGTATAGGCATGAACCACCGTTCTACTCCCCGTTCATTCGTCTGTTTATTCATTGACAGTAGTTTATTTCGACATACCTTGGGTGTATGTATGTATGTATTTATATACGTATTTACGTATGTATGTCGAATGAATGCATGCATTCATGTATTTGTATACATACCCTTACATGTGTCTCTGCAAGTAAATATACGTAAGCATGCAATATAGCCACTGTGACTGGTAATTAAATTCCAAGCGCTTCTGTAATTTCTCAGTCATTTTCTGGACGAGTGATGGAGACTTGCTTGAGAACAAGCTTGAGGAATCACGAATGCTCTAGGAATTTAATTACCATTCATGGTGTGTACATAGCAATTTAGATCTCAGTTTTGTTTTTGAACTTAATGCGTGTGTATGCTTACATGTGTACTGTCCATGTATGTGTATACAGTATGTATCATCATAAGTATGTTTACTTATATGTATGTAACTATGTACTGAACGATTGCAAGGGCAGGCTTTCAACTTTGGGTCTGCTATGCCGCTGGCCAGTAACTAGCTCCTGTCTCTCCTGGCCTCCATTAATTCGCGTTCCAACTAGTTCCATGTATTCGTGAATTAATATAAATTTGCGTGATATACATATGTGCACATAGATGCATATGTGTGTCTGCATACATGTGTGTGTATACATGTACAGATATGTATAAATAATGCGAATCTTTAGAAAAACATAATTGTTGTAGTTTGCATACATGTATTTATATATTTCATACGTTGTTCATCAGTCCTCGTGCATGAGTGTATTCAACAAACTGATATCATTATGACTGATAAGGTGAATCAGTCACGACATCGTCAGAGCGGAACCCGATAATTAAGCGTCATATTCCGAAAGCAAAAAATATGTAATAGTGCGGAAAATAAAATTTTCTGTGATTCCTGGGCGATAGTTGGCACTGGATGATGTATCTCTCAGACGTCACGGGGAGAGCATTGATGTCAGTGATGGGTTTTTGGTCAAAGGAATTGAAGCAAGCTTCCCCATTCGCTACATCAGATCCCATTACCTGCCATTCTCCGCGCACCTCATGACCCCTACAGGTTTAGCGCCTGCATGTGACTACAGCAGTAATAATAATAGTCATAATAAATAATAATAATTGTTATTATTATTATTACTATTATTATTATTATTATTATTATTATTATTATTATTATTATTATTATTATTATATTAAACTGTAAGGCCCATGCTAACATTCCTATGATGTAAAGAAATACACCAAGTTGTATGTATATTATCTTGTTAAGTCGCCATGTGCCAGTGGTTGCCACATTGGCCTGAGAAATTTAGGAATAACTTGATTGTTCTGTTATTTGACAAGTTTTGAAGTTAAACGGAAGTTTCATTCTCTTGTTATATCAATAAGACTAATATATTAAAATGCGCCAGCCAGCACTTTACATTTGAAGCTACTCGGAATTTGCATTATGCAGTTAATAGTGTTGGACGTTCAAGACAACTGAATAAAGCACTTACCCATTATCATACAAAAGTCGTTATATATAACTGGGACCAACACAAGCCAAAAATTAATCCAAACTTATCTCTGCATATAGGTAACTAATTAACTTTTATTAAATATTTTGGTACGTAACATATAAATTACTAAGAATGGTTTTGAGGACACCCAGATACTACGTGATGTAAGTAAACATTGTGTAGATTGAGCCTTGGTTAGATAAAAAATGTCAAACAATGATTTTTGGTTCCTGACTGGAAAGTAAATTTTCCAGTTAATTCACGGAGACACATGATGAATTAATCTATAGTAAAACTTGCAAAACCTAAAATCAAGAAGTTTCCTTAAAGGAACACACATCAGCACCGATTGTTAAAAGATGACCAGAAGTAAAATGCGCCAGTAACTGCAGAGAATCCAACAAAATGTTCACCTACACTCCATAATGCAAAGAATATTTTCATCAATTTCAGAAGAAGAATCAACCATTAAAGATTGATGCGCTAACACAACAGGGTTATGTTATATAGAGCCAATGAAATGGTGAATAAGATCTAATTACTTGGATTAAGATTCCCACGGCAGCATCGAGTAAGAATAATGCATTAATGGAAATTAATACTCAATCATCTATAGATTAAAAGTAACAAAATGGCTTTTACACACTCCATTAACAACCCCAGCCGTCTTTTAAGTAGGAAAACCAGTCTTCAGAGTTGTAGTCGATTATAGGATGATTTCTCCACTTATCACGTGGAAACAATGAGACTGGCCTATGTAACGCGCATTCTGTTAATACCAATATTCTTGTCCTAGATACAGCACTAAAGAAAATACCACACATACAGTAATTAAGAAAAATGGTTTGATGTTTCATTTTTCTAAGTAATTACAATTTAATAAAAAAATTTGAAATTTTGAAAAATTGGCACCCACACAGCCCAAAAATCAGTATTAATACATCAAATTAAGATACACCAACGTTCAAGGTTTGCAGGCGATCATGGTCATGGAGCCTCAGAGATTAATTTCAACCTCATCCTCTTTGGTGTTCCAACTGTTCGTATCTTGAATTGTTTGTAAGTCATTTTGCAATTTTTCTATTGCTACAATTATTATTACTGCTTTTAATATTATCATTATTGTTTTTGTTCTGTCTGTGCGCCATTGTTCATTATAAACTTAAAGACAATACTGAACAGGGTTAGTAATCTACTGATACTTTACAGTCTGTTCGTATGTCTGAATGTCCGAATGTTCGTAATTCAAATGTTCATAAGTAGGGTAGCGTCTGTATATATATATATATATATATATATATATATATATATATATATATATATATATATATATATATATATATATATATATATACATAAGATGGGGTCCACCTCTGGCGTAAATTGTGGGACCCATAGCCTCGGCGAAGTGGATAAAAAGGCTTCAAGGAAGAATATTTGGATTTCTTGCTGAAGCAGTTTGAATATTCCACTTCTCCTACCACCCCATCTTTTCATTCTTTTTCTTACCAATAGGAATATTTTATTACAGAAGATTTAAGAGATACATTGTTGATATAAAAGTGGCATATACGGTACATGTTGTTATGTGTGAATCACCGATTATAAGGCGAAAATCTCATCCAGCTCCTCAGAGCTGTGGCGTGTGCCCAAAATACAGCAGGCATTACCCCTTTGAACAGCCGCACTGAGCAGCTGGAACAGAAAACTAGCTGCCCTGGGATCCCTAGTTACCCTGATGAGTCTTTTTCCCAGCTCTTTAAGGAATTTAGATGCATTCATTCCCCATGAGCCAAGGGTCTCTGAGCCTATGGGAGCAAACATATAGTGATGGACAAGTTCTCCATATTTTCTAGACTTCTGGGACTCCCTGAAGCTGGCAGCTGCCCCTCCTTCCTCCCTGGTGTATTAGAGATAGGTATCAGCCAAGGTAGATGCACCTGCTTCCCGTCTGTCCAGGTTTGAAGGGTGATACCAACTGGACGTTTCTGGCTGCCATCAGATCTGCATAGCTGGGGTGGCTCCCTTACTGCTGGGCATCTGGCTGTTGTGAGGCTCCTCTTGATAATGTTATTAACCTCCTCATGTCTTGCAATCTTTCCCTCGGATTTACGGCACACAACACCATGGTACCCGAATCGGTCTGCTGCTTCACTGCCACAACTACACCTGTGTTCGGAAAGAATAAGGGCGGCAAGTCGAAGGGCAACACCGATGCGGATGATCTGTGGGTCGAGGCGTGTGCCAAGGCTGAACTTGGGAACAGCCAACATGAGGTGCTCTCACTGCCAGGAGGCGGGCTCTATCCTTCCCTGACACACTCTGAAGCATTGTTGAGGCTATATTTTCCACTATTGGACCATCCCAGTGCGATTGTTTGTAGTTGTTGGGGAGAGCAGGTCTGGTTTCAGAGCCCGTTAGATTATCCCAGATCATGGCTCCATCAATGAACTTTTGGTCCTGGACTGCAATCTTTCCCTAAGATGTTCAGGGAGAATCGCTGCTGCAAGCCTGGTCACAGACCAGGCCGCGGGGGCGTTGACCCAGGGAACTCTCTCCAGGTAAACTCCAGATGCAATACATGAGGACAGAAAAACAGGTAGAGCAATCTGTGATGACTTGCGGACACCAGTGCCTCCTAGTCTGACTGGAAGTGTAGCTTGGTACCACTGCCCGTCTTCTAGAGTAAGGTTTTAAGTACTTTCGTAAAAATCTGCCTCAGGATACTGCCACATTCGTGCAGTATAGGGTTATCATATGAAGGTGCACATCCTAGGAAATATGTCAACCTGGGTAGACTCAAGCACTTTGTGAGAAGGTACAAGGCATCGTGGGTGTCCAGATTGCCTATTCGCTCTTCCATTCTACTTAACTCTTCCAATTTCTTCCTGAGAATTGTGTTAATGGCATTGCTTCCCAGAGGTGCTCCTAGCAAGACACTATTTGTGGGGGGCAATGAGTGCTGTTCCTGGTAGTTTTGATCTCACTGCATTTATCACTTGTTGACTGACTGAGATGATTTCACGTTTGGATGGATTCAGGATGAGACCCATTTCCTGTCCCCGTGTCATTACCTGTGTAAGATCATCTAGGAGGGACTCCTTTGTACCTGCTAGTGTGCCATCATCTAGGAACCAGATGTTTACCTCAATGGTCAGTCTGACTGTGATTTCCCTAACTGCTATTCAGAAGAGAAATGGTGGAAGAGGATCACCTTGTTGGACACCCTCCGATGATGTGATTTCATGCTCTCCAAAGAGAAACATTGATTCCTTGCTATACCCAGCTGAAACAAAAGGGAAGAGACCAGGGAAATGTTCTTGTACTGCTGCTAATACCACGTCTCTTTCCAGGAGATTAAATGCATTCTTGAAATCTAATTCTACCACTGCATTGACCTCAGGCAGGTTGTTGATATACGCCCTTGTTGCATGAACCGCTGCTTCACTTCCTTGAGAGAACCCAAAGCCAAGCTGGTTTGGTTGAAGCATCATGGCTGCCTGTGCACGAATACTTCGGACAGCAGCTTTGGATACGAGGCGGTGTAACGTGTTGCCTACTGCAATTGGCCGAATTCCTCCATCCTTCTTAAGTGCACAAAATGTTGCACCAAAAAAGAAAGGTCTAATTTCATCAGGAATCAGACCAGCCAAGGATTGTTAACAAACCTTGTGATCTCTGAAAGCAGTGTCTCTGCAATTTCCCCAATAACTGGATTAACCATTTCCTTTAAATGCTGTGGCCTTATTCCAGTGTAACCCCCAGCAGAGCCAGATGGGAACGACATTATTGCTTTGTAAATGTCTGAGTCTTCGACAATTTCCCACAATATATATATATATATATATATATATATATATATATATATATATATATATATATGCAATAAGATCACAGTAAACAGGTGACTTTAGAATATGCAAAACAACCACTGTGAAAGAATAGTGAAATTCCAAGCTCTTTCGTGACTACTCATATTATCAAGGAACTATTTCACTATTCTTTCAAAGTGGTTGTTTTGCACACACACACACACACACACACACACACACACACACACACACACACACACACACACACACACACACACACACATATATATATATATATATATATGCAACAGTCATCAATAAATAACAGTGTGATACATTAGTGCCAGTAGCAGTGTGAGGGAAAAGTTCAATAGATAGGAGTAGCAATATAGTAACAATAGTTTCATTACCGGCTACTAGTTAAGGTAGGGTAAGTCACGCTCCAGTTTTTCCCGCCTTTTCTCCCCCCCCCCCACCCTTAAAGTGATAGTTTGATTGCCGGCTGCTTGTTAACGTATTGTCAGTCTAGCTCCCGCTATCCCTTCCCCTCCCTCTTCCCCCCCCTCGAAAGGTGACGTATGGGGCTCTGGTCAAACAGTAAATCACTCGACTCGCAGCTCCCAACACTACTGTAAGTACATGCCTGCCTTGTATTCTAGTGGATTTATTGGTTAAAAGCTTCACTTTTGACCAATAATAGACTTAGTCCTTTCAGTCTTGCTCTAGGTTGACTGTTGTAATAATCACCACGTCTTTTGAATATTGTACACTACCATGGAGAGTGATTATTTAAGCAGTGGGTAACCTGTCTATCTTTCCAGCTTGGATGTCAGTGAGGGTCACCTGGCAATCAACGAGCAGAACAGGAGAAGGACTAACGTCCAGAGACTTCTCCATTTTGTATTGAAGTACCTGTGCACCTGTATGAAATTGCAGGACATAACCCCACATCATTGCAGCGGTAAAGAACCTGCTTTCCTGTCATCGGGATATTATACTCACGGCAATAATCTGTGAAGATCTAGCCAGTGGTGGTCACCAACACCTGCGACCCCCCCCATCATCAGCAACGGCTACGATTTCAACAACAGTGTCATCAACACCAGACACCCACATTTTATATACATTTAAATTAGCGTTGAATTCAGTTATCATTTATATTTTTCATTTTTCATTTTCTTTAATGTAGGATTAATATTTCATATTTAAGTGTTTTACATTTTATATTTTCTACATAATAAAGTGTTTATGTTTGTCTGTTATTATTTCTTTTTCTATTCACTAATTTTCCTGAGGAGGAGCCAGCCTGAGTAATTCTGACTGAAGTTGTTACAGGGCTGAGTAAGCCTTCACAAGTGGCGACCTTGCCAGGATTAACTCTACTGAATCAAGATTCAACTCCATCTCGAATCTACCATTGGAACTTCAACGCCGCATACCACAGACGGTTACCACCAGCCATGAGTAATCATTCTCTATGGTAGGACTTCGGTACAGGTATTTAAAAGATTTGGTGATTGTTATAGTCTCAATTTATTGTAAGTCAAGTCAGGCAGGATATAATAGTTAATTCTGCCACTTTTTCATGTGAGCTTGAAACACTTTGGAGGATTAGACTCTAGGGACCCGAGATTTTCCAGTGACAACTTGTTTCATTGAGCTCTTTATTTTATCAAGGGAACTGTCATAGGACACTCTTGATTTGTTGGTGAGAAGATTGGATGGTCAAGGGACCCCATTCTACTTACTGTTTGCTCGGAGCCGGCATAGAACCCTTCGTTTTCGTTAATACATATTGTTTAATTGAAGCAGGGATCGAGCCCTCTGGTTTATTTACATTTTGAGCGGAGCAGGAATTGAACCCTCCATTTTCTTTAATACCCGTTTCATTTCCCCTGATAGTTTAAGTTATTCTTGCAAGTATGGATGAATACCAGTTTTGGATGAACGCTGGAAGTAAGTTAGGAATAACAGGGAAAAATTTAGAATCTTTCATTAGTGCTAAGATCCAGGAAAGACTTGAAAGAGAGAGAATTGAGAGAGAAGAAAGACAGCTAGAAAGGGAGAGAAGAGAATTAGGAGAGAGAGAGAATCGAAAGAGAAGAAGAAAAGGAGAGAGAAAGAATCGAAAGAGAAGAGAAAAAGGAGAAAGAGAACCTTGAAAGACAGGAGAAAAAGGAGAGAGAGAGAGAATTGAGACAGAAAAAGAGCGAGAAGATCAAAAAGAGCGTGATAGACTTGATCGTGAGGAAAGAGCTAAGGAACGTGAGGAACAAGCTAAGATACGTGAGGAACAAGCTAAGATACGTGAGGAACAGGTTAAATTAAGAGAACTTGAGGAAAGAGCAAAGGATAGAGAAGTTGAGGAAAAAGCTAGAGAACGTGACGCAAAAGTTAGAGAACATGAGTTAACAGAGAGAGAAAAGGATCGCGAGCTCGAAAAATCTCGCCTTGAATAGGAGAATAAAAAGTTAACTCTTACACAACAACAATTAGAGGAAGGAGTAATGGAACAACGTGCAGTCAGTGCACATATTCCAACACCTAATTTACCTCCCTTCACAGAGGGGGAAGACATAACTTCATACATTATCAGGTTTGAAAATACCGCTACCCTCTGTGAATGGCCTGCTGACACCTGGGCTACCAGGTTAGGAATGTTATTTTCTGGTACAGCCTTGAATATCTATGCAACTTTGTCGCAGGATATCATATGTAATTATAACCTACTAAAGAAGGCAATCCTTAAAGCATATCAAAAAACCACTAATTCTTACAGGAAAGATTTCAGGTATGCCACCTTACAGCCTGGCCAGAACTTTCAGCAGTTACAGGTAACACTCTTTCGTTTGTTCGACTTTTGGATAGAGAGTTCAGGAATTGATCACAGTTATGAATCTCTTCGAGACTTCATGGTTGCTGACCAGTTCCTGACAGCTCTTCCCCATCAGATACGAACATTCATCAGAGAACGTAACCTGATTAAAGCTGAGGAAGTTGCTGAGGCTGCTGACCTGTATGCTGAGGCTCACAATTCCTATAAAGACTTAAAGAGATCGAACCCTAAGGGCAAGGGTTCATCAGACCTTAAGAAATCAAAGCCTCTAGTGGAAAGTAAAATGACTTCTTTTATTCCTGTTTGTCATTTGTGTGGTGTTAAGGGACATAAACGTCCAGATTGTCCTTCTTAGAAGGTCCAAAAAGTTGGAAGATATTTTAAAGACTGTAATGACCAAGCACCCTTCTGTTCAGGAACAGTTAATGGACTTAATGTATCTACCATTTTACGAGACACTGGATGCACATGTATAGTCATTTCTGATAAGCTGTTCCCTAACCTTAAAGAAACTCATTCCTCTGCTATACTTTCAGACTACTTGGGCCGTAAGGACACTTTTCCTATCATCCGTTGTTACATTAGGTCTAAATGGTTCACAGGTTGGTCTGAAGCCGTACTAGCTCCCATCACTTCTTGCTCCGTACTAATAGGTAATGTAAAAGGTGCCATTCTTCCTTCTGAGATTGACCTTTCATCACCAAAGATGGATATAAGTGTTTCAGATCCTCTTCCTGTAGAGTCAGAGAAGCCCCTCGAAAGTTCAGATGAAACAATGTCTCGTGAGATTCATGTGGGATTAAAAACCAGTGATGCTACTCTCGAAAGCGAGGTAGTAGGATCACCGGTTCACTTGTTAGATGAAAGTGAAGATATCACCTCCGATACCATAAATGTCTTGACTAGGGCTCAGACCAAAGCCCAGGCTTCTCCTACTGTCCATCCTTTGATTTTCCCTGACTTTAAACCTTTAGATATATCAAAGGACTCCTTTGTCAAGTTACAACGTAATTGCCCTTCTCTTCAGAATTGCCATAATGCCGCTAAACAAAATCAAGTTATCCAAAGGAAAAACTTTTCATATAAATTTGAATATATAAAAGGTATCTTGTACAAGTCAGTATTCAAATTAAATTCAGATGAGATAGGCTATTCCATCTTAGTTGTTCCAAGTCAATGCAGAGAGACTGTTCTTAAAATGGCTCATGACCTGCCAGTGGCCGGACATTTCTCGCATCGTAAAACCTTAAATAAAATTAGGGAAACCTATTTTTGGCCAAAAATGTCCTCAGATGTCACTACCTATTGTAGATCATGTAAAGTTTGCCAACTGTCATCCTCCCTAGGTACCCGGCGAGTACCTATGGTCAAAATGCCTATCTTTACTGTACCGTTTGAAAGAGTAGCTATTGACATCGTTGGTCCTTTATCTCCACTTTCATCTGGGGGACATAGATACATATTAACATTAGTTGATTATGCTTCGAGTTTCCCTGAAGCCATACCCTTGAAAACCATAACTACTACAGAGGTGGCTGAAGCCCTTTTGTCCATCTTCTCCAGAATGGGCATCACTAGAGAAATTTTGTCTGACTGTGGGACACAATTCACATCTGACTTAATGCAACATCTATACCAACTTCAGGGAGTGAAGCCTCTCTTCACCACACCCTATCATCCCAGCTGTAATGGGAGGATTGAGCACCAGCATTCGATTCTCAAGTCCATTTTAAGGAAACTTTGCTCCCTTAAACCTAAGGAGTGGCATCGTTACCTACCCTGTGCTTTGTTTGCCATGAAGGAAGTTCCCAGTGACTCTTTGGGGTTTTCACCTTTTGAACTTCTCTATGGTAGACAGGCCAGAGGCCCATTGTCCATCCTTCATGACTTATGGACTAATGAGGAGGTAAATGCTGAGGTTCAGTCTTCTTACCAGTTTCTCCTTGACCTTAGATCCAAACTTGAGGAGACCTCTGACATAGTTTCTAAAAACCTAAGCTTGTCAATGGACCAGTACAAAACATATTTTGATTCCAAAAGTCAGAGGAGAAGTTTTAAAGTAGGTGATGAAGTTCTTGTACTTTTGCCTATTAAGTCAAATAAATTATTAGTAGCATGGAAAGGTCCATATAAAGTATTAAAAATTTGTGGGAAAGTTGACTACCTCATAGAAGTCAAGGGGAAACCTAAGCTTTATCATATCAGCATCCTTAAGAAATATTACCGAAGAAATTCGGTTAACTGCCTTAATAACTTTGACTTAGTTTTTCCACACGAACTTGGTAAGACAACTGAAGAATGTAAAGTGTGCGTAATTGACACCTCTAACTTAGACCATGATGAAGAACTACATGACTTGGTGACTCTTGACCACTCGGATGCAACCAACATTAATATTAATGAATCTTTGGATGACCATAAGAGACATGAACTACTTTAATGTGTGAGTAACTTTTCAGACGTCTTTACTGATATTCCAGGTGTTACCTCCACGGTAGTCCATAAGATTGACTTAGTGACGGACAATCCTATCAAACGAAAATTATACCCAGTTCCAGTTCACCTTAGGGATGCATTTGACCCAGAGGTAGACAAATTATTAAAACTAAAGATCATTGAACCTTCAGTATCTTCATATTGTTCACCAGTAGTCATGGTTAAGAAGGAGGATAATTCATATAGACTTGCAATTGACTTCAGAGGCCTTAATGCTATAACTCGGTGGGATGCTGAGCCTATGCCCTTAATAGATAGCGATCTACACAAATTTTATGACTCTTCCTTCTTTTCAGAGATTGATATTGCACAGGCATATCAAGTAATGTTAGATCCTTCTTCTAAGCAGTACACCGCTTTTCCTACACACGTGAGACTGATGAGAAAGGTCTTTGGTAATATGCCAAATGTTTCAGTTTATTTTGATAACATTTACGTAATGACATCCACGTGGTACGAACATATCCAAACATTAACATCAGTTTTGCGTAGGTTACGCTCACATGGCCTCACTGCCAAGCCGAAGAAATGCTTCCTTGGGTATAACAAGATTAAGTATCTTGGACTGATACTTTCTAATAACTCTCTGCAGCCTCTCCCCAGTAAGATCAAAGCTTTATTAGAATTTAAATTCCATAAAACCAAGAAGCTCATGCGTAGCTTTCTTGGTTCTGTAAATTTTTATACTCGGTTTATCCCGAATCTTGCTGATCTTACAGGCATCTTATCGGACTTCCTTAAAAAGTCTGTGAAGGAACCTCTTGAACCTTCCGACGTAGCTCGGAAAAAGTTTAATGAGATTAAAAGTATCTTTTCGAAAGACCCTATACTTAAGATTCCTGATATTAATACAACATTTTGTTTGAGAACTGATGCCTCCAATACTGGCTTAGGTGCGGTGTTACTACAATACCATGATGGTACTTCCTTCCCTGTATGCTTCCTAAGCCGGGAACTCCTTCCCGCAGAAACAAGATACTCCACAATAGAAAAGGAATGTTTAGCCCTTGTGTGGGGTATCTCCAAACTTAAATTTTATTTGCTGGGAAAAGAATTCATTTTAGAAACGGACCACAAACCTTTGATATACCTAGAAACTTTTAAGGGAACCAACAGTCGCCTCTTGAGGTGGACATTGGCACTCCAGGCTTTTAAGTTCCATATTGTGTATATCAATGGTTCATCCAATTATTTCTCTGACTGGTTAAGTCGTGACAGTAAAAGATTTGTTGCCTTATGCGACTTCCACATGTTAGAACTTTTTCCTCGCCTATTCTTCTTATACTCCTTGACTATAAGTCTTGGTATGGGGGAGTGTGAGTGAAAAGTTCAATAGATAGGAGTAGCAATATAGTAACAATAGTTTCATTGCCGGCTACTAGTTAAGGTAGGGTAAGTCACGCTCCCGCCTTTTTCCCTCTCCCCGAAAGTGATAGTTTCCCGGCTACTTTAAGGTAGGGTAAGTCAAGCTCCCGTTTTTCCCCCCCCTCCCCCACCCTTAAAGTGATAGTTTGATTGCCAGCTGCTTGTTAGCGTAGGGTCAGTCTAGCTCCCGCTACCCCTTCCCCTCCCTCTTCCCCCCCCCCCTCGAAAGGTGATGTATGGGGCTCTGGTCAAACAGTAAATCACTCGACTCGCAGCTCCCAACACTATTGTAAGTACATGCCTGCCTTGTATTCTAGTGGATTTATTGGTTAAAAGCTTCACTTTTGACCAATAATAGACTTAGTCCTTTCAGTATTGCTCTAGGTTGACTGTTGTAATAATCACCACGTCTTTTGAATATTGTACACTACCATGGAGAGTGATTATTTAAGCAGTGGGTAACCTGTCTATCTTTCCAGCTTAGATATCAGAGAGGGTCACCTGGCAATCAACGAACAGAACAGGAGAAGGACTAACGTCCAGAGACTTCTCCATTTTGTATTGAAGTACCTGTGCACCTGTATGAAATTGCAGGACATAACCCCACATTGCAGCGGTAAAGAACCTGCTTTCCTGTCATCGGGATATTATACTCACGGCAATAATCTGTGAAGATCTAGCCAGTGGTGGTCACCAACACCTGCGACCCCCCCCCCCATCATCAGCAACGGCTACGATTTCAACAACAGTGTCACCAACACCAGACACCCACATTTTATATACATTTAAATTAGCGTTGAATTCAGTTATTTATATTTTTAATTTTTCATTTTCTTTAATGTAGGATTAATATTTCATATTTAAGTGTTTTACATTTTATATTTTCTACATAATAAAGTGTTTATGTTTGTCTGTTATTATTTCTTTTTCTATTCACTAATTTTCCTGAGGAGGAGCCAGCCTGAGTAATTCTGACTGAAGTTGTTACAGGGCTGAGTAAGCCTTCACAAGCAGTGTGAGCCACGAGCGTCAGAAACATTGTGAACCATGAATGTCTGTAACAATGTGAACTATGAACGTCAGTAACTGAGTGAACCATGAGCGAACCAGTAACAGTGTGAACCATCAGTGTCATTAACAGTGTGAGCCATGAACGCTAGTAATTGTGTGAACCAAGAGCGATCCAGTAACAGTGTGAACCTTTAATGTCAGTTGTAGTGTGAACCATAAGTGTCAATAACAATGTGAACCATGAGTGTCAATAACCATGTGAACCAAGAGTGTCAATAACAATGTGAACCATGAGTGTCAATAACAATGTGAACTAAGAGTGTCAATAACAATGTGAACCATGAGTGTCAATAACAATGTGAACTAAGAGTGTCAATAACAATGTGAACCATGAGTGTCAATAACAATGTGAACCATGGGTGTCAATAACAATGTGAACCAAGAGTGTCAATGACAATGTGAACCAAGAGTGTCAATGACAATGTGAACCATGAGTGTCAATAACAATGTGAACTAAGAGTGTCAATAACAATGTGAACCATGAGTGTCAATAACAATGTGAACCATGGGTGTCAATAACAATGTGAACCAAGAGTGTCAATAACAATGTGAACCATGAGTGTCAATAACAATGTGAACCATGGGTGTCAATAACAATGTGAACCAAGAGTGTCAATAACAATGTGAACCATGGGTGTCAATAACAATGTGAACCAAGAGTGTCAATAACAATGTGAACCATGGGTGTCAATAACAATGTGAACCATGAGTGTCAATAATGTGAACCATGAGTGTCAATAACAATATGAACCATGAGCGTCAATAACAGTGTGATCCAAGAGTGTCAATAACAATGTGAACTATGAGTGTCAATAGCAATGTGAACCACGAGTGTCAGTAACAATGTGAACCATGAGTCTCAATAACAATGTGAACCACGAGTGTTAACAATGTGAACCATGAGTGTAATAACCATGTGAACCATGAGTGTCAATGACAGTGTGAACCAAGAGTGTCAATAACAATATGAACCACTAGTGTAAATAAGAGTGTGAATCACGAGCGTCAATAACAGTGCGAACCATGAGAGTTAATAACAATGTGAACCACGAGCGTCAATAACAGTGTGAACCACGAGTGTCCATAACAGTGTGAACCATGAGCGTTAATAACAGTGTGAACCATGAGCGTCAATAACAGTGTGAACCACGAGTGTCAATAACAGTATGAACCATGAGCGTCAATAACAGTGTGAACCATGAGCGTCAATAACAGTGTGAACCACGAGTGTCAATAACAGTATGAACCATGAGCGTCAATAACAGTGTGAACCATGAGCGTCAATAACAGTGTGAACCATGAGCGTCAATAACAGTGTGAACCATGAGCGTCAATAACAGTATGAACCATGAGCGTCAATAACAGTATGAACCATGAGCGTCAATAACAGTATGAACCATGAGCGTCAATAACAGTGTGAACCACGAGCGTCCATAACAGTGTGAACCATGAGCGTCAATAACAGTATGAACCATGAGCGTCAATAACAGTATGAACGAACATTAAAATGGTATAAAATACCGACAGATTGTTAGGTAAGACACATATGCAACAGTTAGGTATCTTTATTTTGAAACGTTTCGCCTACACAGTAGGCTTCTTCAGTCGAGTACAGAAAAGTTGATAGAAGCAGAAGATACTTGAAGACGATGTAATCAGTCCATCACCCTTAAAGTTTTGAGGTGGTCAGTCCCTCAGTCTGGAGAAGAGCATTGTTCCGTTGTCTGAAACAATATGAAGTTGGAGTGACAGAATCGGGCCTTATATAGTCCCAGGAGGTGCGACGTAGGTTGATTTGGGAGTGCAGGTCCTTCTCAAACCCAGCCGTTCTCACTAGTAGAGGTTGTCGAAGTAAATGGTCTGTACCAAGATACCCTTGTGTTGCAGTGTCTGACAGAATGAACATTAAAATGGTATAAAATACCGACAGATTGTTAGGTAAGACACATATGCAACAGTTAGGTATCTTTATTTTGAAACGTTTCGCCTACACAGTAGGCTTCTTCAGTCGAGTACAGAAAAGTTGATAGAAGCAGAAGATACTTGAAGACGATGTAATCAGTCCATCACCCTTAAAGTTTTGAGGTGGTCAGTCCCTCAGTCTGGAGAAGAGCATTGTTCCGTTGTCTGAAACAATATGAAGTTGGAGTGACAGAATCGGGCCTTATATAGTCCCAGGAGGTGCGACGTAGGTTGATTTGGGAGTGCAGGTCCTTCTCAAACCCAGCCGTTCTCACTAGTAGAGGTTGTCGAAGTAAATGGTCTGTACCAAGATACCCTTGTGTTGCAGTGTCTGACAGAATGAACATTAAAATGGTATAAAATACCGACAGATTGTTAGGTAAGACACATATGCAACAGTTAGGTATCTTTATTTTGAAACGTTTCGCCTACACAGTAGGCTTCTTCAGTCGAGTACAGAAAAGTTGATAGAAGCAGAAGATACTTGAAGACGATGTAATCAGTCCATCACCCTTAAAGTTTTGAGGTGGTCAGTCCCTCAGTCTGGAGAAGAGCATTGTTCCGTTGTCTGAAACAATATGAAGTTGGAGTGACAGAATCGGGCCTTATATAGTCCCAGGAGGTGCGACGTAGGTTGATTTGGGAGTGCAGGTCCTTCTCAAACCCAGCCGTTCTCACTAGTAGAGGTTGTCGAAGTAAATGGTCTGTACCAAGATACCCTTGTGTTGCAGTGTCTGACAGAATGAACATTAAAATGGTATAAAATACCGACAGATTGTTAGGTAAGACACATATGCAACAGTTAGGTATCTTTATTTTGAAACGTTTCGCCTACACAGTAGGCTTCTTCAGTCGAGTACAGAAAAGTTGATAGAAGCAGAAGATACTTGAAGACGATGTAATCAGTCCATCACCCTTAAAGTTTTGAGGTGGTCAGTCCCTCAGTCTGGAGAAGAGCATTGTTCCGTTGTCTGAAACAATATGAAGTTGGAGTGACAGAATCGGGCCTTATATAGTCCCAGGAGGTGCGACGTAGGTTGATTTGGGAGTGCAGGTCCTTCTCAAACCCAGCCGTTCTCACTAGTAGAGGTTGTCGAAGTAAATGGTCTGTACCAAGATACCCTTGTGTTGCAGTGTCTGACAGAATGAACATTAAAATGGTATAAAATACCGACAGATTGTTAGGTAAGACACATATGCAACAGTTAGGTATCTTTATTTTGAAACGTTTCGCCTACACAGTAGGCTTCTTCAGTCGAGTACAGAAAAGTTGATAGAAGCAGAAGATACTTGAAGACGATGTAATCAGTCCATCACCCTTAAAGTTTTGAGGTGGTCAGTCCCTCAGTCTGGAGAAGAGCATTGTTCCGTTGTCTGAAACAATATGAAGTTGGAGTGACAGAATCGGGCCTTATATAGTCCCAGGAGGTGCGACGTAGGTTGATTTGGGAGTGCAGGTCCTTCTCAAACCCAGCCGTTCTCACTAGTAGAGGTTGTCGAAGTAAATGCTCTTCTCCAGACTGAGGGACTGACCACCTCAAAACTTTAAGGGTGATGGACTGATTACATCGTCTTCAAGTATCTTCTGCTTCTATCAACTTTTCTGTACTCGACTGAAGAAGCCTACTGTGTAGGCGAAACGTTTCAAAATAAAGATACCTAACTGTTGCATATGTGTCTTACCTAACAATCTGTCGGTATTTTATACCATTTTAATGTTCATTCTGTCAGACACTGCAACACAAGGGTATCTTGGTACAGACCATTTACTTCGACAACCTCTACTAGTGAGAACGGCTGGGTTTGAGAAGGACCTGCACTCCCAAATCAACCTACGTCGCACCTCCTGGGACTATATAAGGCCCGATTCTGTCACTCCAACTTCATATTGTTTCAGACAACGGAACAATGCTCTTCTCCAGACTGAGGGACTGACCACCTCAAAACTTTAAGGGTGATGGACTGATTACATCGTCTTCAAGTATCTTCTGCTTCTATCAACTTTTCTGTACTCGACTGAAGAAGCCTACTGTGTAGGCGAAACGTTTCAAAATAAAGATACCTAACTGTTGCATATGTGTCTTACCTAACAACAGTATGAACCATGAGCGTCAATAACAGTATGAACCATGAGCGTCAATAACAGTGTGAACCATGAGCGTCAATAACAGTATGAACCACTTGTTCAATAAAACATACCAACAGAAAAAGATCTGAAGCCGATGGACTTGAAATTCTCCAGGTTATTATAAGAATATTATTATATTGCCAAACTGTCCTTGCCGCCTGAACAATACCTAGCGTGTACAACCTTGTACCAAGTTTTAACAGTCGTGACATTTCTAATCCATTCAGAAGAGGCAAACTAAAATTAACGTAATGTGACTTAACGGGAATGAAGATTTCACGATATTATAAAGTAAAATGGCTAATAATAATAATAATAATAATAATAATAATAATAATAATAATAATAATAATAATAATTAATAATAATAATAAAATATTAGTAATAATGTGATTACTATCTCTGTGGTGTCGACAGAGGTTGAAATAGAACTGTGATGAATACGTTGCTCTGGGAAATGTGGATAAGTCTGGTGTTCCTGTGTGACGTGCATGTCTTCTTCCTTTTAGGACATATCTGCTTCCTAGTAGGAGGTGTCTGCCGACACGTAGGATCTCTATGCTCTCCTAAAACATGTCTCCTTGTTACTTGAACGTCTCTGCTGGCTCCTAGGATATGTTTGTTAATTCCTTAGCCATATGTACTGATTCCTAGGATATATCTGATGGCTCCAAGATCATGTCTGATATTTCCAAGATCATGATATTTCTTCTGTCTCCTTGGATTTAGTGTTTTGGCTAAATATGTTTGCCGGCTTCTTGAAGATGTCTGCTGACTTCTGAAACATATTTTGATTCGCAGGATGTCTGCTGGCATCTGAATCTGTCTATCGTGTCCTAAAAAATATTTGGAAGCTTTCATGGGTGTCTTTCGACACTTAGGATATGTCTACTGCCATACTGAACATGAATAATGGTTGCTGCAAGAACAGTAACTTAACTCCTAGGATTTGCCTGCTGACACCCAGGACAAGTTTAACATCTCCTAGGAAATTCTGCCGCTTACCTGGAGTCTACCTGGAGGTTATTCGGCGGATAAACGCCCCCGCGGACCGATTAACGACCAGGCCTCCCGGTAGATCAGGGCCTGATCAACTAGGTTGTTACCGCTGGCCGTACGAAGTCCAACATACGAACCACAGTCGGGCTGATCCGGCACCAACTTTAAGTATCTGTCCAGTAGCCTCTTGAAGGCAGCCAGGGGCCTGTTGGTAATTCCCTTTATGCATGGTGGGAGGCTGTTGAACAGTCTTGGGCCCCAGACACTTACTGTGTTTTCTCATAATGTACCAACGGCGCCCCTATTTTTCATTAGGGGTATTTTGCGCCGCCTTCCCAAGCTTTTACTTTCGTAGGAAGTGATTTCTGTGTGCAGATTCAGGACCATTCCTTCTAGAATTTTCCAAGTGTAGATTATGATACATCTCTCGTCCGCGTTCCAGCGAGTACAAGTCAAGTTCTTCCAAGCGTTCTCAGTAGTTGAATTGTTTGATGGAACTTATATGCGCAGTAAAGGTTCTTTGTACACTCTCTAGATCTGCAGTTTCACCTACTTTGAAGGGAGATGTTATTCCACAGCAACATTCCAGCCCAGAGAGAACAAGTGATTTGAAAAGGATCATCATTGGCTTGGCAGCTCTTGCTTTGAACGTTCTCATTTACCATCCTACAATTTTCTTTGCAGTTGCTATCATGGCACTGATGTGATCCTTGAAAATGAGGTCCAAAGACATAACCACTCCCAGGTGCCTCACATTATGTTTTCGCTCTATTGTTTGATCAGAGATTGTAGTATACTCAGTTCTAACCATTATCTCCTCCAGTTTTCCATAACGGAGTAGTTGGAATTTGTCTTCATTGAACATCATATTGTTTTCCGTTGCCCATTGGAAAACTTGGTTTATATCTTCTTGGAGGTTAACTGTGTCCTCAATAGATGACACGCTGCTGAGGATTACATCTCTGTCTATATCTGATATGAGGATGATGAACAGGATGGGGGCGAGTATTGCGCCTTGTGGCACAGAGCTCTTCACTGTGGCAGCATCCGATTTAACTCTGTTTACCACTTCTTTTTGTGTTCGATTGCTTAGAAAGTTGAAGATCCATCTCCCCACTTTGCCAGTTATTCCTTTAGCACGTATTTTATGCGCCAATACGCCATGACCACATTTGGTCCATAGTTCTTAGCTAATGCTTTGCTGCTTCCTTTATGGAATGGGGCTATATCCGTTGTTTTTAGTGACCGTAGAATTTCACCTATGTCTAAGCTCCTTCTCCATAGTATACTTAGGGCACACGAAAGGGGTTTCTTGTAGTTCTTAATAAACACAGAGTTCCACGAGTCTGAGCCTGGGGCTGAGTGCATGGGTATGTTGTCAATGGCTTTCTCAAAGTCTATCGGAGTTAGGATAACGTCGGAAATCTGGCATACATTGATGGAGTTTTGAGGCTCATTCATAAATAAATCATTTGGATTGTGGAGCTTCAGACTGATTAGTGGTTCACTAAACACAGAGTCGTATTGGGATTTCAGTATCTCACTCATTTCTTTGTTGTCATCTGTGTAAGTCCCAACTTGTCTGAGCAAAGGCCGATACTAAATGTGGTATTTGCCTTGTTTTTGACATATGAAAAGAAATATATCGAATTTCTTTAAATTTCACTAATCGCTTTTAGCTCCTCCTCTCTCTCCTGGGTCCTGTAAGAGTCCTTTAACTTAAGTTCAATACTTTCCACTTCCCTGGTCAGCGGTTCCTTCCGTGTATCAGATAATCTAGCGTTCCTGAGGAACTCAGTGATTTTTCTTCTTCTGTAGAAGGAGCGTCTTTCTCTTTCCAGTTTACTTCTTCTCTTCTTCTTTGTTAGGGGAATATGCATTGGACATACTTCAGCTGCCAGGAAGTTGATCTTTTCAAAGCACTGGATTGGATCCATGTTATTTATCTTCTCACAATGTTTAATTTAAGACATGGTTCCCCTGATCCCAGTTGATGTTCTTATTGCTGAAGTTGTATTTGGTGAAGACACCTTCATAGCTGCGTGCATTTTGCTGATCAGGACCCCTGTGCATGTAAGTTTGAACTCTGATTAGATTGTGATCGGAGTTAGTTGTTTTTGATATTGTTATGTCTCTTACTAGGTCCTCATTATTTGTGAAGATAAGGTCAAGTGTGTTTTCCAGTCTTGTTGGCTCCACTATCTGCTGACTTAGGATGTGTTTATCGCAGAGATTTAGTAGCATATGTGTGTATGACCTTTCGTCTGCGTTGCCTCCAGGGATGGTTTCTGCTTTAACATTATTTGCCACATTTTTTCATTTTGTATGTTAGGTTGAAATCACCAAGCAGTAAGATGTTTGGGGGTAGAGCTTTCCAGACAGTAATCAATTTTCAGTAGCAGTCCCTTGAACTCTTATGAGGTTGCATCTGGTGGCTCATATACAACAAAGATGACTAGGTTTTGGTTCTCGATCTTTATTGTTAGAATTTCAACTACATCTGTTTTGGTATTCAGTATCTCTGTGCAGTGAACGACTCATTGATATATATGCCAACCTCCCCTTGTTGCTTGTTCTTACTGTCGCATCTAAAAAGTTTTTACCCATTTATCCCTATTTCGTTGTCAAAGTGATCTTTTGTGTGGGTCTCTGTGAAGGCTGCAAACATCACATTTGAGTCCTTTAGAAGTCCACTAATGAAAGGTATTTTGTTGTTAGTGGATGGCTTATGACCCTGTATATTAGCAAATATAAACGAGGTCGTATTCTGTGTTTGTTAGGGGGATTTTGTTATTGGCATCAGTAGTTGTACTCCTGGTGGAGTATTTTTATTTCCTTACATTTTCTTTCTTCGTTTCCTGCCACTAAAAAATCTCTTGGAATTGGGTCGTCATGACTATTATTGTATGTCTTATGAGGTCTGTACCTCCTGGTCCCTTTTATATGGTATAAAGGGCAGTTGGTGCTGTAGCACTGTTTTTGGAGGACCTGAGAGTGGCATATTTCTGGGTGAAAGAATTTTGCAGGAGGAAGAACAACACCTTTAGACAGGAGGTCACAACATTTCTTGGGATGCTCAAAGTTGCATGTCCCATTTGTTTTTCCTGATATTCCAAGCTTACAGATGCCTCAAACATAGAATTTGCACAATTTCGCTTTTGGTTAGGTAGAATTTTTGGTAGGTGTGTTCTGAGTTTCTGCAGTTTCTAGAACTGCACTATAATCCTTAATACCCAAGCCAGGGGACCCCCTCCTGCTTCCGGGGAACTTGCACTTTTCCCAGAGGAAGAAGACTCCTCCACTATATCTGTACTGTGGGCTATGGTATTTTGCAATGATGGTTGTATATTTAAGGTTTTAGTAGTGACTTTGGTAGAGTCCCTAGCAGAGTCTGGACTGGCACTAAGGCTGGGGGCTGAATCTGAGTCAGCACGGGGAATGGGGGTTGAGTCTAGGCCAGCACCAGCGCTGTGGGCAGTAGCGCTAGGACTGGGGGATGGGTCTCGGTTCGCACTATAGGAGAGGGTTGCGTTAACTCACGTTTTTGTTTCCTGTGTTTTTTTTCAGTGGGTGACTATATAATTTCGTGTCATCTGTTGAGGCTTCTAACATATATATATTTGATACCTAGGAAATAAAGACTTCAAAAGGATTCCACTAGCTCTTTTAGAACGTGTCTTCTGACACTTAAACACGTCTAACAACTTCAACAATATTTTGCTTCAACAACATTATCCTTCATGGACATACTCCTACATTTCTGACGGCTCTCAGAACATGTCTGCTGACACCTTGAACATACCTAACAGCCTCAAGGACATTCTGCTATGACATGTCTGCTGACTCAAAGAAGATAAATGTCTGATGGCTCCAAGGATTTCCATCTGGATCCTAGACTGTGTCTACCGATTCCTTGCTAATGTTTACTGAATCCAGAGAATTGTTGGCTTGCTCCTAGAACATTTGTTTACTCCTAGAAAATTTATGGTTTTTGATAAGACATATATGGTTGCTCCTAGGAAATTCATAGTTGGTCCAAAGAAAATTTGTGGTTCCTCCTAGGATATTTATGGCTTCTCCTAGGACATTTATGATTGTTTCCTTGACATATCTAGGAATTAATAAGATTCATGTATTAGCTCTTAAAGGAAGTATTCTTAGACCGTGTCTAATGACTCCTCGGAAAAGTCTACTAACTCCTAGGCCTTGTCTGTTGTCTTCGTGGACAGTGTCTGCATCATGTTCACGAAGGAATTCTATCTGGCCCGCAAGTGTGTCTTTAAATTTCGGAAAATTAAGTGTCTCTTACTCTAGAAAATATTTCATTTTGATTTGAGAGCGGTAATGACAACCCTTGATGAACTCAGTATAGAGTTTGAAGTTTAGCATTTTAGCTTTGTGTGTCCACAGCTGAATGGCATGAACTGATTCTCTGATATTGCATTTGTCTATATCAAGAGCCACTTAAATTCAACTCAAAACTGCGATAATAAGGATAATTTACATGAGGGTTATATTACAGTATCACAGCTTTTATGACAAAATTACATAATTCATCTCTTCAACTTAAATAAAAAAGCACTTAACTAACTTTTCAACACTTCTTTTTTTTAACTAATACGTGAAAAAGTAACTTTAGATGGGCTGTGGTATCTGGCCGTATAGACATAATACCAGAAAGACAGCAATCAATAAAGAAATTCAGTAAAGTTAAGGACAAAAGTGTACACCAAAGGTTATTTGTGAGCACCTTTATTTTCCCACCAAAGTTATATACACATATTTACAGTATGTACGATATACTAAGCAGTTACTACACTCTGGGTAACATAATGTGAAAGAGCATGAAAGCGTATGTTCACTGGCTATAGCTCATATACTGTTGGAGAAGAAATCTATTAGGAGTTAATCAGTTCGAAGTGATTGAAAGACTGACCTGCAGACTTGGGTGTGCTTACAAGGTCATCGAGCTTGAAGCTCATCATCTGTGGAGAAATTTTCTCCAAGAAGGGGGTATCAGCCCCTTTCAGCCCTGAGGGGCCCAGCCCTCTCAGAAGAGGCAAATATCTTGTTTACTGCTACAGAAAGTAATTGATCCCAGATGCAGTACAAGTATGTGACGTGGTCTATCGACCACCGCTGCTTGCAAGAGTTCAGTGTAGCAAAGTGTAGTTTAATAAGAGACAGTCCATCTCTTACCTTAGCAGGACAATTAAGGAAAATCCTGCTCTCACTTTATTACCATGGTAAAGATAGCGCACATTGTTGTCTATGCTTAAGACAGCAAGAACCCAGCATTCTGCTTTGCTTCATGGAGGAAGTTTGGCAAGGAAGCAAAAAGTACTAGGTCAGCTTTTCCTTTATGTTCTAGGGGCATTACTGAGGCGTAGGACGCTGTGAGGTCAGATTACTTTTGACTCTAATGAGACACATTGACGTGCCGGGATAACCAACAAAGAACAATGTTCTGTGCGTTTTGCCCAAAAGAATCTCAATAAACACTTACAGAGAAGTGTGATCAGCTTCTTTAGTGAAATTATGGTGTGAACAATTATTGAACAGTGTAACAACGAGTGTTGCGATCCAACAGAGTGTAGTGTGACATTCTTCAAAGAACACTATTCTTCAATCAACACATCGAATATCTGGGCGTAAGTACGGGTCAGATACATATACCCAGGTAAGTGTTCTAACTCATGATGTACTACTATTGACTGCGCAGTTGACTATAAGTTACGAGTTAGCCACTTATCATAAACCCCTGTGATAAGTGGACCTTTGAGTCCACACAAGTAAGTGTCGTCAGCAATCAGTGTCTGATATATGCTGACATAACACCCCATAGGGGTAATTTATAATCATACCTAATATACTTTATTTCAGCCCATTGTGAAGTGGATAAGACAACTTCTCAAGACCTTGCCTGCAGGGGCGGCTGTGTGGGCGATAGCTATCTTATTAGCTAAGTACCCCCTATATTTAATCTCTAACCTTAGCCGGTAAACCATTTCTCAACAATTTGATCGTGCTCGGACCGGATAAAGGCCACACTGTGGTCTAAATATGTTGTACTACAGTGTACAAATAACCTACGAGCCAAGGTCCTTCGAAAAAAGCTGTAAAACTAGTGTTTTACAATATAAATCAGTATAAATGAGTCCCTCCAGACTCAATCACAGAGAATGGGCAGCAAAAGAAAATGGGCACTTGCCCAGCGTTCACCCAAAGAAAACGGGAGCTGGGTGACTCACCCAACAAGAAAATGGGGGATGGCACCCTCTCAGTAGTACCAGTTACCAGTAACCAGATACCAGTAGATTACTCACTACCAACCGTCTGTGTGAATCACTGACTGTTATTCATGTTGCTGCTGACCATAGCATATTTTTGAATGCCTCACCCGCTAGGCACTGGTGAGTCAGTCTGAGATAGGGAGCAGAGAGAGGTAGGTTGGCTCACGGCGCTTCCCATACTTTCCGTTATATATTATACATACTAACCAGCCTACGTGAGTGTTTTTACCCCATCCATGTTATCAAACCCACATGACAAATTGGTGCCAGCGGTGTGGGCGTGGATTTACGGGTATTTCAGACGTTAGAAGACTTTGTGGGGTGCCGGCAGGTCAGAGGTGAACCGTCTGCCACCTCCAGCTAGCAGCTACCCTCACTCACTTCCACCCTGTGTACTCCAGCCTGCAAGCCTGTTGCAGCCGCTTTTCAAGCTTCCTGGCTTAGTTGTGTGCTAATTGCTTCAATCTCCGAGGGGTTGACCCGGATTTTGCAATTAAGCCAGTCAGTAAGCCAGACTGTGGAAGTGAATGCTAGTCAGCCTGCCTCAGCCTACCATCCAGCCTGTCTCCTGTCATCCACCTGCTCCTTCATGTTGTGTGCATCGTTACACGTCTTCCAGCCAGCCATTCTCGTGGGGTAAGCCAGTCAGCCAACCCAGCTTCCTAACCCAGCTGAGAGAGAGAAGTAAGCCACGCAAGTTCCTCTGAAGTATTGTCTCATATATCGATTGTGCTTGGATGCTGCTAAGAGTGGTCTTTACCATCCCTGTGGCATATTGTGGCTTAGTTAATTAAGCCACCTTCGTGAGTGGTGAGACTGTGCGCCAGTGAGCGCCAGCGAGTGAGTCACGCTCCCTTCACCCACCCGCCACCCACTCCCCACCTCATCTACCTGTGGTTTCCACCCTTGTACTGGGTCCTAGAACTGTTTTGGCTCACATAATTGGTCAAGAGATTGTAGCTGAGCACCAACGAAAGCCAGTTATGTGAGTTCACCTAGAAAGCGCATTTCTTTACGACAACAGTGTGAGTGAAGGAGGAATCACCACCCGCCCGTCTTCCCCTCATCACTCGTCATCCCGTCTACCACTCCAGACTTCAGTGATGATTTTCTGTTTAGAGACATTTTCCTGCATTTAAAGACATTTGCGTGTGTGAGACATTTATAGTGAATTTCTTGTGTACTCTAAGTCTTGTGTTTTCAGTGTAGACTCAGTGTTTCTTTGACTCATTATTTTTACATTATTTTTCAGTGTTATCGCTCATCTCATATTTTTTTATCTGTGTTTTTTTTGCTACTCTCTGTCTGTAGTATTATTGTGTAGTGTACCAGTCAGTCACTCCGTGTGAAGTAATCCATTCATTATTTTTTTTTATCTTGTGTTCTTTCAGCATTGTATTCTCCAGTATTTGTTATTATAGTACCTGCAGTGATATTCGCCCCAGTATACTAAATTATCCATTTATTTCTACGTGTGCCTTTTTTTTCGTATACCAGCAGTGTCTCATTCTCTGATCTTTTCGCAGACTTGTGTACCATTATTTTTGCAAGCAATTTTTGTCGAATCAGTCACAGCAAGATTTTGTTGTAAGAACATAATTGATAAATAAGTGTACAATCCTTGTTGTGTGCCTCGCCACTTGTAAGTGTTGTGTGCCCCGCCACTTGTAAGTGTTGTGTGTTGTGTGCCCCGCCACTTGTAAGTGTTGTGTGTTGTGTGCCCCGCCACTTGTAAGTGTTGTGTGTTGTGTGCCCCGCCACTTGTAAGTGTTGTGTGCCCCTCCACTTGTAAGTGTTACACTTCCAGCTTTGTTTCTTGTTTCATTTTTATTCAGATTTTTCATATTTCTTTGAACAAATTCACTCTTAGTGTAATTTCAATTTCTTTTTTAACGTAAAGTGTTTTCTTTACTCTGTTTGAGTAAATTGTTTTGTCTAATTTACAGTTAAGAGTTAAAGTGTTCAATCAGTCTTTCTTCATATTTTTATTTTATTATTTTTCCTGATATTGTCTTTGCATTATATTTTAATTTTGTTTATGCATTCTTACAAAATATTTAAATTTCCCAGTTATCTCTCGTTGCATACAATTTAGTGATTTTATTTTATACTTTTTATATTGATTTACAATTTTATTAGTTTCTTTATTAGCAAGAGTACAGACAGCTCATTTTGCATTTAATTCAGCCTTCAGTAATATTTTTACTTGTAAATTTCAATGTGTTCCTTTATCTTGCCCAGTTGAATTGTCCTTCCTCTTGCAGTGTAGAAATTTTTTTTTATTACTTCTGCAAAATTAGTTGCATCTCTTTTATTTCAATTTTAGCATTTTATATAATTTTTATTGTTCATTATTTTTGCCTTATTTGTTTTTGTGCAACTTCTTTGCCATTATGCTTCACATACCTTCAAGTGATACTTTAGTGAATGGCGACACTCAGACCTTTCAGGCTACTGCTGCTCCTGTCATCAGTCCTAGTTTCTTATCGACTGACAGACCGACCCAGTCACTTTCGAATGCTCACTTAGTGTACCGTGCCGGTCCAAGTAAACATGAATCAGTCCAGAGTCCTAATATTCCCTTACTGACTGAAAGACAATACCTAGCTCTTAGACAACGTGTTTGTTCTCACAGCTTGTATCTGAGACTAGTTAAAGTGCTGCGGAATGTGAAGTTCAGATTAAGTTCCTCTGTGAATTACTTATTAACGTAGCCGAGCGGTCAGGCACTAGTAATACTGTCACTCCTGTTTGGACTCCAGCCACAATATCGTGCACGCAGGATAGTGTACAGTTACCTTGGGTTTCAGAGGAACCTCAGACAACCCTGGGTGCTGAGACTACTATCCCTGCGATGGCGACTTGTTCAAGTAGTCGTTCCTTCCAGGGGACGCTTTGTGAACAACGTTACTTGTAATGAGTTTGCCATCTCTTGCTGATGTCACAAGCCGTGCAGAAAGACGTTTCTGTGGCTAGTGTACTCACTTGAGTGTTTGTTGTTCTTTATGTTCCAGATGGTGAAACTATCCTCGTTGACAGTAATCCGTGTAATGTAAAAAGTTTCTCGAGTAACCTTCACCTGTTGTTAACGTAAGTGTAGTCTCCTTATAGTTGATACCTCGTGTCACTGTGTGCGACTCAGAATGAATACCAGTATTGTCGACCGTGTTCATTTCTTTTCCCCTGTGCTTGCAGTGAGAGTAGATCCATTCTCCCTTGCTCATATTGCGTGTTATAGCGTTATTTTTTTCAACCGGGGAGAGTCATTCACTCCACCGAGTTTGTCCATTCCTCCAATAAGAACTAACAGATCCCATGTGGTCTGGTGTGATTCGATTCCTGCTCCAGGAAGATCTTATTCTGACTGTGAAGCCACCAGCACCCATCAGTGACTTTGTCATGAACCAAGAATTACTGTATCGAACAGCCGAGTTGGGTACTCCTAGCAGAAGAGTATACCAGTTAGTAATTCCACAGTCACTAGTGAATGTAGCCTTACGGCTAGTTCACGATGTACCAGGTGTTGCACACCCTGGTATGGATCGTTCAGTAAAACAAGCCAGATTGAAATACTTTTGGCCTCGTATGGCAACTGATATTTCTGAGTATGTTAAGAAATGTAGTGTCTGCATGCAACATAAAGGTAATGCTAATGGCCCTAATCCAATCCAAGTGTATCCAACTACTAGCGAACCGTGGGAAAGAGTTGCGCTAGATTTGTTAACTAATTTCCAATGTTCCCTCCAGGGCAACAAACATCTGTGTGTTATGGTAGACCATTTCACCAGATATTGTGAGTTAGTTCCTATTGCAGATAAGACTGCCGAGACAGTAGCTAAAGAGTTTAAAGAACGCATTATCTGCAGGCATACCACCCCTAAGTCCCTAGTAACAGATAATGGAGGTGAATTCTGTAATGAGATTCTTGAAATTTGTGTACCTTGTAAAAGATCTCTAAATCCACCATTGTTCCTCATCATTCTGCCAGCAATGGGTTAGCGGAACGAACCAATAAGAAAGTACTTGATGTCTTGAGAGCCACTATCAATCCCAACAGTGAAACTTGGGATGAAGTTATACCTGATGTGCAGTGTGCTATAAATTCTGCTTACAATGTTTCCATAGGTGACACTCCACATTATGCATTGTACGGTGTAGATAAACGTTTGCCTTATGAGTTGTTATATTCTAACCCGAAACCAAATTACAACCCTTATGATTTCATAGCAACTCGTACCAGATTAGCTCAAAGCGTCTTTAGACGAATCCGTGAAACATATCATAAATCAACAGCGGAATTTACAAGAGTCGCAAACACTCGAGCAAAGCCATCCAAAATCAAAGTAGGTTCGAGAGTTATGCTGACTAACTTTAACAAAACGTCTGCAATGCCTAAGCTTGATCAAAAGTTTGTTGGTCCTTATCGAGTAGTTGAACATATCACTGGTAATAAATATAAGGTTAGAGAATAGTACTGGTCAGTATAAAGAATCGCATTTAGATCATATGAAGTTAGTAGGTGATGATAATGATGTTCCAACCCAGACTAATGTGATAGACTCTGACAATCCTCCTGATCCTGTACTCTCTACCTCTGAGACTCAGTCAAATGATCAACCTGAATGTCGTTATTTCCTACGTACACGACAGGTATTGAGAAATCCTCAAGTATCATTTGTAACTACCAATTCAGATTTGCCTCAAACACGGCATGAGTTAGCCAGTGCAACAGAGTTTGATCCTCCCAGAGATGACACCCATTCTGCATATGTCAATCTCACCCTAGCAGAGTTGGGGTTAAATGTAAATAACCTGTATAGATGAATAATTACAGTATCAACTTATCAGTATTTAAGAATTTTTTTTTTTTGTGTTCAGGTTCTCTCCGAATTCTGAGATTTAACAGTCTAGATTTGAGTGCACCAAATCTGCCTTTCTGTTAAACACTTCTTTCTTTGTATATATTTCTTCCTCAGAATCCGTAGATCACATGAATACAGATCGATCGATCAAATTTTTTTTTATCACTTCTATTGTGTAATCCAAATGTTGAGTCTCTCGATGAGTTGTGCTATATCATACCTTGTAATACTTTACAGTTTCATTACAGTAAGTTTCACTATAGTCATTTACGTAAGCTTCCATTCCAATATTCTGCTTATGTATGTTATAATGTTCAATTGTTGTGTACTTTGACATTGTATAGAATCAGCCCAAGCCGTACGCCTGCCGTCTCTAGTTTGTATTAGCTGTATGTCGGGACGACATACGTTAGCGTCGCCGAGCTCTCAGTAGTACCAGTTACCAGTTACCAGATGACTCACTACCAACCGTCTGTGTGAATCACTGACTGTTATTCATGTTGCTGCTGACCATAGCATATTTTTGAATGGCTCACCCGCTAGGAACTGGTGAGTCAGTCTGAGATAGGGAGCAGAGAGAGGCAGGTCGACTGACGACGCTTCCCATACTTTCCATTACATATTATACGTACTAACCAGCACCAGCCTACATGAGTATTTTTACCCCATCCACGTTATCGAACCCACATGACAACCCGACATCCACTGCTCTCAAACTCGAGAAACGCTGACCACATGACCGTCAGTTTGTCTGAGCGTATATACATATAGTGTTTATAATGTTTATAAACAGAGATTAAGAAACAAGATTGTGCTTGTTTCTTATAGATTTACCTGTTATATTAAAGGAAACTATACATAAAGTGTAAGCTTTACATATATACTTTAACAGGGACATTCATATATGTGTAAGAAATATGCACTTGTGATTTATAGTTATACAGTGACATTTATAGTGTATAGTGAATAAAGTGTATAATGTCGTTATTTACGTTAAACAACGTTGTCAGGCTGACACAGCAAACTCAAGCCATAAACACCAGCCATATGTACTCTGTACCCTTCATGGTCACTGACCCTGAGGTTAAGCTTAGTGGGTCAGTAGTGTATGACTCGATTATTGCTGACTTAAGCATAACAAAAACTCGGCTGTTTATAGCAGTACAGTGTTTTTTGAACACTCTAAGTGTGGTGCTAGAATTTTCAGTATACCATTAAAATGGCTTGTTTGAAAACTCAGTTTCAGTCTTTACAGACTAACATTACAAAATTAGAAAATCTAATTTCAGTCTGTATAGGATTAACTCAAGATTTAAACATAGATTTTGATGATCTTGAGACAAAATTTGAATTGCTTACACAACGTCTGAAAATAATTAATTCAGACTATACACATTATGAAAAGGAATTTCTCGAATCAGATCCATCTGAGGATGAAATTAAAAATATTTTTGATACTTTTAGTAATCAATAATTAAGGTGGGCAGGAGTACAGGCTATCTGCCGCAAAACTCTGTCACAGAGACCTACTGTAACTAGTAGTCAAACACCTGTTACATCAAAACATGGAACAACAAGTGTCACATTACCAAGTTTGCCTACCTTGTCATTACCTACTTTCCAAGGTCATAATTACGAAGAATTCATTAGTGGTTTTCAAACCATAGTAAATTCACGAACTGACATAGATGAGATTGCTAAGTTCAATTATCTTAAATGTCTTGTGAAGGGAGAACCCTATGAACTGATTAAGTCATTTCTGGTGGTTAAAGGCAATTATCAAATAGCCTTACGTGTCTTCGCAGGCAATTACTTTGATGCTGACAAGGCCAGAGTTAGACATGCAGTCTTAATATCAAGCTTGAAGCCACCCGAACATTGTTTTTCAGACTTAAAGGCATTTAGAATCACATTAGACAATAGTCTCAGATCTGTAGGTGCTAAATATGACATAAGACAATGTGATTGGTTTATCAGTGGTACTGTACAGGATAAGTTGTCACGACAAACTATTGAGCGATTAAATATTATGTTCAATAAAAGCTATTTCACTTGTGAAGAAATTAGCAATGGTTTGCAAACAATAGTTTCATGCATGCAAGCAACGAGACAAGATGAAAAACCCACAAATCCCGTGGAAAGCAAACCTTCAACTCAGTATAAAAAGAGTATACCTACTCCCACTAAACCACAAAATGGGAAATCCCATATAGGCATTTATCAAGCTGTGAATACAACAGACAGTAAACAGACTGTCACACATAAACGTACTCCAAAATATGTACTTTGTGATGGAACACATTGGGCACAGTATTGTAGTCAATACACATCAATGGAGGCACGTAAACAACGTGTTCATCAGCTGAAAAAGTGCATCAAGTGTTTAGGTGAACACAAGAGAGGAAAATGCTCACTGAAGAAGTGTTTTAAATGCAAGGGTATGCATCATACAGCATTATGCCCAAATACTTTTGCTGAACAACAGAAGACTTCCACAGAATCAGGAAGTCAACAAGCAACAGCATTAAATGTGAGAGATAAGTTTAAAGCAACTGCTCTCCCGATAGCTCGAGTTGAGTTATCTAATAAATTACACAAAACCAATGTTCTAACATTATTTGATCAAGGCTCACAAAGGTCCTTCATAAGAAGACCAGTATTGCAGAAACTGAATAAACAACCCAATGCCAAAGTACAGTTAGATATAGCTGGTTTTTTTCTACAATTCTGGCAAACAGACATATGACCTAGCCAGAATCACTGTTGGTCTAGGAAATAGG
The DNA here is from genome assembly GCF_038502225.1 of Cherax quadricarinatus. Lineage (NCBI taxonomy): Eukaryota > Metazoa > Arthropoda > Malacostraca > Decapoda > Parastacidae > Cherax > Cherax quadricarinatus. Next base: position 16,997,459 of record NC_091381.1, read on the forward strand.
AAAAAGACAGTAGAAGCTGTGGTAGTAGATGATTTGCCTAAGTCTGTGCAGATCCAGGGATTAAAAGAAACAGTTGCAGCACTGAAAGCAGCTAAGGTCAAGTTAGCCTGTCCTGACATACAGACGGACACTATTAGTCCAATTGATTTAATCATTGGAAGTGATTATCACTGTTTTGTGCAAAATATAGTAAGTAAACATGATGTTCACTTGCTGAAAACAGCAGGAGGCCACATGATATGTGGTTCCATTCCCTCTCAAAGTGGGAAAAAAGCTGATATTGATTCAGTGGAAAATGTACTAGTTACGAGAATAACCGCTGATAATGTACCACAGCAAAAATTATCATTACTGGAAGTAATGAATGAACCACTTGATAAGTTGTGGGATTTAGATGCGATAGGTATTGATGTAAATAAACCAAGCCCACAAGAGTCTCAGACTCACAGCCAATATTTGGACACTGTCAAATATAAAGATGGACAGTATTGGGTTAGGTTACCATGGAAATTAAATCCACCACATCTGCCTAGCAATTATCGCATGGCTTTCGGACAAATGAAAGCACAAATACACGAGCTCAGGAAGAATCCAGAGCTACTGACTGTCTATAATAATATCATACAAGAACAGTTGGACAATAAATTCATTGAGGAAATAGTCGAAGATAAGTTGAAGACAAGCTCATTATCTCCCGCACCATGGGGTCAGAAAAAATTCTGAAACCACTCCACTACGTGTTGTATATAATTGCAGCGCACGTGCAAATAAAGATGTAGCAAGTCTTAATGACTGTCTGATGACCGGACCCTCACTAACTGAGAAGCTTGGAGACGTGCTTATGAAATTTCGCACAAACCCATATGCCTACACGGCTGAAATTTCCAAAGCTTTCTTAAGAGTAGGACTACAAGAAGTAGATGGAGATTATACTCGATTCTTGTGGCCTGAAAATCCACATGATCCTCAAAGTCCTGTGAAAACTTATCGTTTCAAATCAGTATTGTTTGGTGCAACATCCTCTCCATTCTTACTAGAAGCTATTCTAAATACACATTTGAAGAAATAAGAAAGTCCCTTCAAAGAAATCTTAAAGAAAAGTTTCTATGTGGACAATCTTCAAGGTACTGTGAATAAAGAGGAGGATTTGAAATCCTTATACAGAGAAGCTAACAAGGAGATGAAAGAAGCAAATATGCCTCTAAGGATGTGGAATACAAATTCAAAGCATTAAGGGAACTTATCAAAGAAGATTTCCCTGGAATTGATATTCTGATTGCAACAATATGCTGGGACTTCATTGGAACACACAGGAAGACACTTTGAGTCTCAAAAGAATAAACAATAAATCATGCAGTACACTCACTAAACGTAGTTTACTGTCAGAGGTATCACAATGTTTTGATCCTCTAGGAATCGTCTCACCAATTACCATAAAAGTTAAAATACTTATGCAAGATGCATGGAAACTCAAAATTGGATGGGACGAGAACTTGCCTCTAGAAATGAGTCAAGCATGGGATGAAATATCCAAGGAGTTTAAATAACTTCATCAAATTAAATTTCCCAGTCAAGAGGGAAACAAGTATACATTACATGTGTTCTGTGATGCGTCAACCAGAGGTTATGGCGCTGTAGCTTACATGAGTAATGCTGAAGGAAGTACACTAATTACTTCAAAGGCCAGGGTAGCATCCATGAAGGTCAGAACAGTACCACAATTGGAACTGACAGCACTCTATGTAGGTACAAAACTAGCTGTCTATCTCAACAAAGTACTTGATCATCTCACTATTGAAAAACCCGTGATCTGGAGTGATAATGAAACAGTTCTTCAGTGGTTAAGAAATAATAAGAGTAAGTTGGTCTATGTACAGAAGAGAGTAGCAGAAATAAAAGAGATGCAGAGAGATTATCTCTTTTTCCACGTCTCTACCCAAGAGAATCCAGCTGACATGTTGTCACGTGGTGTCCCACTCAAGAAATTTGTGGATAATAAATTATGGCTACACGGACCGATCTGGCTCTCTAATGAGAATAACTGGCCTCAGCAAAAAGCTCACATTATGCCAGGAGAAACAGTTTGCTTGAACACAGCAGAAATAAGTTGTGTAAACACTGCAGATACAACAGAAATAGTCATTGATGGATCTAAATACTCATCTTTGGGTAAACTCTTAAGAGTTACAGCTCTTGTCTTTAAATTCATTAAAGGAATAAAACCTAATTATGAATATCTTGAACCCATTAAATACTGGGTGAAACTAATACAGAAAGATGTTTTCTCTACAGAATATAAATTTCTAGAAACACAAGATAAATCCCCAAAGAAACCTGTTATGATTAATTCTTTAGGATTTTATCTCGACTTAGAAAAGATTATAAGATGTCGAGGAAGAATTCATAATTCTTCACTACCTAATGAAGCCATACATCCAATATTGATCCCCAAGAATCATTGGCTAACAAAACTGATTGTGCAAAACGCCCACAGTAACGTATTACATGGTGGGGTAGCTGACACACTTTGTCGTATACGACAATCCTAATGGATACCTCAAGGTCGACAAAGTGTGAAAAAAACAAAGGACTGTATTACTTGTTGTCACTATGATATGCGAATTTGTCAGTATCCAGGTCCACCTCCATAACCCTCTGAAAAAGTTTGTCATATCACTCCATTTGAGTTGACAGGTGTCGATTACACTGGACCAATAATTTTAACCAAAACAGTTGACAAAGTTCCCATCAAGGTGTACATCTGCTTGTTCACTTTTGCTACGACTAGAGCAGTACATCTAGAAGTAGCCACTGACATGTCTGCTGAAACCTTTATCAAATTTTCAGACGGTTTGCAGCCAGAAGGGCATGTTCCAGACCGATGATTTCAGATAATGCAACGAACTTTGTTGCTGGTGCTGCTTATTTAAGCAAGATCTTTGATAAACCAGCAGTACAACAGATGCTGAATCAACGCAGTTGTCGTTGGAGATACATTCCTCCTAAATCTCCATGGCACGGCGGATTTTATGAAAGAATGATCGGCATTGCAAAACGTTGTTTAAGGAAGAGACTTCATCGTCAGACAATCGACTTAGAAGAATTCCGTACAGTCGTGACTGAAATAGAAAATAGAGTCAAGAACAGACCTCTAACTTATGTTATCGATGATCAGGACAATTTAGAAGTGTTAAGTACATCCCATTTACTCCATGGCAGAAGGTTCGAACCTGCTCCTCCTATGAATGATAAAGAAATCATACAGGATCCAACTTATTTCGAACCTGAGCAACTCAGACGTAAATTCAAACACCTTAATAAAGTGAATAAACGTTGGGAGAAAATTTGGCGAGAAGACTATCTCACCTCATTGAGAGAACACTTCTACGGAACTGGTGTTCCTGAAAATCATAAGTCCTTAAGAACAGGTGACACAGTGATTATTGACAATGATGGTACGAGGTCCCAATGGCCACTTGTAAAAATTGTGACCATATATCCTGATGCAAATGGAATCATCAGGACAGTTGATGTTTTGAGCAAAGGTGTAGTGAATAAGCGGACAATAAATAAACTAGTGCCGTTAGAATTACACAGTGTTGAAAACAAAATCTGAACAGACTAAAGCTGTTCAGAAAAGACAAGCAGCAGTGGTGGCGAGTGAGAAAATCAAATTAATGTTAAGTGATGAATAGTTCACCTACAGCGAACCTCCGCCGCCCCCCAGTGTGGAGAAATTTTCTCCAGGTGGGGGAGATTAGCCACATTCAGGCCCTTTCAGCCCTGAGGGGCCCAGCCCTCTCAGAAGGGGCAAATATCTTGTTTACTGCTACGGCAAGTAATTGATCCCAGATGCAGTACAAGTATGTGACGTGGTCTAGCGACCACCGCTGCTTGCAAGAGTACAGTGTTGCAAAGTGTAGTTTAATAAGAGACAGTCCATCTCTTACCTTAGCAGGACAATTAAGGAAAATCCTGCTCTCACTTTATTACCATGGTAAAGATAGTGTACATTGTTGTCTATGCTTAAGACAGCAAGAATCAAGCATTCTGCTTTGCTTCATGGAGGAAGTTTGGCAAGGAAGCAAAAAGTACTAGGTCAGCTTTTCCTTTATGTTCTTGGGGCACTGCAGTGACATAGGATGCTGTGAGGTCAGATTACTCTTGACTCTACTGAGAGAGACATTGACGTGCCAGGATAACCAACAAAGAACAATGTTCCACGCGTTTTGCCCAAAAGAATCTCAATAAACACTTACAGAGATGTGTGATCATCTTCTTTAATGACATTATGGTGTGAACAATTATTGATGAACAGTGTAATAACGAGTGTTGCGATCCAACAGAGTGTAGTGCGACATCCTTTAAAGACCACTATTCTTCAATCAACACATCAGATATCCGGGCGTAAGTACGGGTCAGATACATATACCCAGGTAAGTGTTCTAACTCATGATGTGCTACTATTGACTGCACAGTTGAGTATAAGTTACGAGTTAGTCACTTATCATAAACCCCAGTGATAAGTGGACCTTTGATTCCACACAAGTAAGTGTCGTCAGCAATCAGTGTCTGATATATGTTGCCATAACACACCCTAGGGGTAATTTATAATCATACCTAATGTACTTTATTTCAGCCCGTTGTGAAGTGGATAAGACAACTTCTCAAGACCTCTCGCCTGCAGGGGCGGCTGTGTGGGTGACAGCTGTCTTATTAGCTAAGTACCTCCTATATTTAATCTCTAACCTTAGCTGATAAACCATTTCTCAACAGCATCTCACTCGGGCTGGTTGACTTTCTTGGCTACTAGTAGTTTATCTTTGAATACAAATGCGTCCCAGACCTAGATCGCCAATAAACTAGGAGGATTTTAGCTGATTATTGGTGGAATGCAGGAAGTGTAGTTGTGTGATGCACATCACACCTTCACTCCCATGTCGCACTTACAGATGAGCTTCGTCAGCATCCCTCAGATGAGTAGAATGACAATATGGTCCAAATAAAGAAAACTAGATAATGAGACTATCTTTACTCTCTTTCCATGATACCCAGGTAGCGGTGCTCAACAAAAATGTTTGCAAAACTAAAAAAAAAAAAAGTACTAATTTAAGGTCGAGAGTCTGCCATATGGGAAGAGACAGCAGGCAGTAGGGCTGACATAGGACCAAGATATTTGTAGATGGTAACAATGTGCCCCTAACTAAAAAAAAACTTACTCTCTTACTAGCATAAAGGGGAGTATCTCAAGGCTAATCATCACCTTAATCATTACCAATAGAATATTTTAGTATAGCAGCAGTTCACAGATAAAAAATAACAAATACCACCTAATTAACTAACAAGCTTTGGAGAGTTACAGTGTATATTTGTGGCAAACATCTCACTTTGCATTTATAAGTAACCTGACAGTAGTCAGTTTCCCTGTCTGTAATACTGTAACATTATTCAGCTCCATTTTTGCTAGTTCTGGTGTCACTAGAACTAATAAAGAATTATGTAGTGCCATTATATGGCATGTTCCAGTGATGGGATGATTGTAAATGTTGCACCAGCTATCCTGTAGCAGTGTAATTTTTTGTCCCTGCCATTGAAAGCTAGTGCCTTTTCACGTTCCTTGTCCAATGGAAATAAGTCACTCTGTCTGACTTTTTTGGGTTATCCTAGGTTCTCTACACATACGCTGCTATGTATGATAATTCTATGTAACTGTATTTGTGTATACCTGAATAAACTTACTTACTTACTTACTAACTCTGCCACAAGGCAAACCGTGTCACAATGTTGGGTGTTCGTATGACCCTCATTTAAATATTGTTAAAAGCTTTTTCAACTGTTCTCTTTCAATATCTCTGACAGAGATCTTAGAGGTATAAAAGACTCTAGCAAACTGCAGATCTAATAATATCTTCACTGATTCAGTAATTTTATGCAGAAATCTATCCATTATCTGTACTAAAGAAGGACGCAAAATGATGTATTCAACAATGCAATATGATAATGAAACCTTGCACTTCCCATGAACTTGGATGGGGGGGAAGGTGACGTCACGTTTTACAGGTTCTTGGTACACTGCTTTCATTGAGTCCACTCATTATATCATCTTCCTCACGGCAATGATCATCCCAGTAGCTTTCTTAGCAAGTTAGTTACATTATTTTCAGGTGTTCTCTTAGTCTTTCGATTTTTTTTTGAGCTGATTTTTTTAATGCTATTTCTGCATCATACTTTTTATTCCACTTGTCATCTTTTATTTTTTCCTGGGACTCCTTTTGATTCTTGCTGTTACTTGTGATCATGACTATGCTGACACCTTCACAGCACCTTCACAGCACCTTCACAGTACTTTCACAGCACCGTCACAGCACCTTCACAGCACATTCACAGCACCTTCACAGCACCTTCACAGCACCTTCACAGCACCTTCACAGCACCTTTACAGCACCTTCACAGCACCTTCACAGCACCTTCACAGCACCTTCACAGCACCTCCACAGCACCTCCACAGCACCTTCACAGCACCTTCACAGCACCTTCACAGCACCTTCACAGAACCTTCACAGCACCTTCACAGCACCTTCACAGCACCTTCACAGCACCTTCACAGCACTTTCACAGCACCTTCACAGCACCTTCACAGCACCTTCACAGCACCTCCACAGCACCTTCACAGCACCTCCACAGCACCTCCACAGCACCTTCACAGCACCTTCACAGCACCTTCACAGCACCTTCACAGCACCTCCACAGCACCTTCACAGCACCTTCACAGCACCTTCACAGCACCTTCACAGCACCTTCACAGCACCTTCACAGCACCTTCACAGCACCTCCACAGCACCTTCACAGCACCTTCACAGCACCTTCACAGCACCTTCACAGCACTTCCACAGCACCTTCACAGCACCTTCACAGCACCTTCACAGCACCTTCACAGCACCTCCACAGCACCTCCACAGCACCTTCACAGCACCTCCACAGCACCTTCACAGCACCTTCACAGCACCTCCACAGCACCTCCACAGCACCTTCACAGCACCTCCACAGCACCTTCACAGCACCTTCACAGCACCTTCACAGCACCTTCACAGCACCTTCACAGCACCTTCACAGCACCTCCACAGCACCTTCACAGCACCTTCACAGCACCTCCACAGCACCTCCACAGCACCTTCACAGCACCTTCACAGCACCTTCACAGCACCTTCACAGCACCTCCACAGCACCTCCACAGCACCTTCACAGCACCTTCACAGCACCTCCACAGCACCTCCACAGCACCTCCACAGCACCTCCACAGCACCTCCACAGCACCTTCACAGCACCTCCACAGCACCTCCACAGCACCTCCACAGCACCTTCACAGCACCTTCACAGCACCTCCACAGCACCTCCACAGCACCTTCACAGCACCTCCACAGCACCTTCACAGCACCTCCACAGCACCTTCACAGCACCTCCACAGCACCTCCACAGCACCTTCACAGCACCTTCACAGCACCTCCACAGTACCTTCACAGCACCTTCACTGCACCTCCACAGCACCTCCACAGCACCTCCACAGCACCTCCACAGCACCTTCACTGCACCTCCACAGCACCTCCACAGCACCTCCACAGCACCTCCACAGCACCTCCACAGCACCTCCACAGCACCTTCACAGCACCTCCACAGCACCTTCACAGCACCTTCACAGCACCTTCACAGCACCTCCACAGCACCTCCACAGCACCTTCACAGCACCTTCACAGCACCTCCACAGCACCTTCACAGCACCTTCACAGCACCTCCACAGCACCTCCACAGCACCTCCACAGCACCTTCACAGCACCTTCACAGCACTTCCACAGCACCTCCACAGCACCTTCACAGCACCTTCACAGCACCTCCACAGCACCTTCACAGCACCTTCACAGCACCTCCACAGCATCTTCACAGCACCTCCACAGCACCTTCACAGCACCTCCACAGCACCTCCACAGCACCTTCACAGCACCTTCACAGCACCTCCACAGCACCTCCACAGCACCTTCACAGCACCTTCACTGCACCTCCACAGCACCTCCACAGCACCTCCACAGCACCTCCACAGCACCTTCACTGCACCTCCACAGCACCTCCACAGCACCTTCACAGCACCTCCACAGCACCTCCACAGCACCTCCACAGCACCTTCACAGCACCTCCACAGCACCTCCACAGCCCCTTCACAGCACCTTCACAGCACCTCCACAGCACCTTCACAGCACCTTCACAGCACCTCCACAGCACCTTCACAGCACCTTCACAGCACCTCCACAGCACCTCCACAGCACCTTCACAGCACCTTCACAGCACCTCCACAGCACCTCCACAGCACCTCCACAGCACCTTCACAGCACCTTCACAGCACCTCCACAGCACCTCCACAGCACCTTCACAGCACCTTCACAGCACCTCCACAGCACCTCCACAGCACCTTCACAGCACCTTCACAGCACCTCCACAGCACCTACACAGCACCTCCACAGCACCTTCACAGCACCTCCACAGCACCTCCACAGCACCTCCACAGCACCTCCACAGCACCTCCACAGCACCTTCACAGCACCTTCACAGCACCTCCACAGCACCTCCACAGCACCTTCACAGCACCTTCACAGCACCTCCACAGCACCTCCACAGCACCTCCACAGCACCTTCACAGCACCTCCACAGCACCTTCACAGCACCTCCACAGCACCTTCACAGCACCTCCACAGCACCTCCACAGCACCTCCACAGCACCTTCACAGCACCTTCACAGCACCTCCACAGCACCTTCACAGCACCTCCACAGCACCTCCACAGCACCTCCACAGCACCTCCACAGCACCTTCACAGCACCTCCACAGCACCTCCACAGCACCTCCACAGCACCTTCACAGCACCTCCACAGCACCTTCACAGCACCTCCACAGCACCTTCACAGCACCTTCACAGCACCTTCACAGCACCTTCACAGCACCTTCACAGCACCTTCACAGCACCTTCACAGCACTTTCACTGCCAACTGTGTGATTCTGAATGGAGTATATATATTTTATTGGTTCTTATGAATACCTTCACTCTGTATTTCATCATCTATCATACAGCAAGTTTCAATATGCAACCTGCACATTGCAAAATGGGGTTATCAGGACAGGTTCTTTATCTGACATGTGACATGTTCAGAAAATAGTTATAACTATGACCATAATTTTTAAAGGGGTGGACCGGTAAGCCAGCGGAAGGCCTCGGTCAGATGAGCAAAAGTTCAAACGGCGGGTCATCATCTAAGACCCGCGTCAGGAAACACATTTCCTGTTTCCAGACGAACCTTACCTAACCTAATGATATGTTGAGAATAACATTACATTGCCTTAATAACTATATGGTTAATAACGATAAGATTTGTTAAGAATTTTAAGTCAGAGGGGTTAGCCATCCAGGATAGCCCAAGAAAGTAAGTGCGTCATCAAGGACAGTCTTATTTCCATTTGGGTTCTTTAATCTTGCCCCCCCCCCAGGATGCGACATACAACATCGACTAACACCTAGTGCCTACTTACTGCTCAGAGAACAGGTACAGCAGGTGTAAAGAAGCATGCTAACATTTCAAGCCGTGCCGGAGATTGAACTACGCACACTTGGTGTGTGAGACGAGTAATTTGTAAGTCGCGCCACAGGACCTAATAAATCACATATTATATAGTGGAAACATTAGCAATACAAACACCAGCACCAACAATTTAAGGTAAGAAATACTACTATTTCTGTTGCATTTGTAATCTTAAGCAGTAAAAATAACATAATACATCACAACAGTGAACTACAATTACGTATTCACTTTTATTTTTGTAAGATCTGTTGGTCTAAGAAAAGTTGTTTGTGCAAGAAAGGCATAAAATACCGACAATATGAAAGTTGAGACACGTGTGCAACATCTGGATGTCTTTGTTGTGGACGTTTTGCCATCCGGTGGCTTTGTCGGTGCGGATTCGGGGACATAATTGGAAGACATGTAGGTAGTAGGTTGGTAGACAGCAACCGCCCAGGGAGGTACTACCGTCCTGCCAAGTGAGTGTAAAACGAAAGCCTGTAATTGTTTTACATGATGGTAGGATTGCTGGTGTCCTTTTTTCTGTCTCATGAACATGCAAGATTTCAGGTACGTCTTGCTACTTCTACTTACACTTAGGTCACACTACACATACATGTATAAGCACATATATACACACCCCTCTGGGTTTTCTTCTATTTTCTTTCTAGTTCTTATTCTTGTTTATTTCCTCTTATCTCCATGGGGAAGTGGAACAGAATTCTTCCTCCGTAAGCCATGCGTGTTGTGGGAGGCGACTAGAATGCCGGGAGCAAGGGGCTAGTAACCTCTTCTCCTGTATATATTACTAAATGTAAAAGGAGAAACTTTCGTTTTTCCTTTTGGGCCTCCCTGCCTCGGTGGGATGCGGCCGGTGTGTTGAAAGAAAGATTAGCAATACATTACTAAATTCACCGAAGAAGGTAAATGAAAACGCAGTGAAGAACTGTGTACTTCACATTGCAATGCGCGCAGTAATGTACGTATTACCCACATCACAAACATTTCAGCTGACTTAAATCGTTATATCACACACACACACACACACACACACACACACACACACACACACACATATATATATATATATATATATATATATATATATATATATATATATATATATATATATATATATAACAAGTCGGACGTCTCCCACCGAGGTAGGGTGACCCAAAAAGGAAAGAAAATCCCCAAGAAGAAAATACTTTAATCATTATTCAACACTTTCACCTCATTCACACATAATCACTGTTTTTGCAGAGGCGCTCAGAACACAACAGTTTAAAAGCATATACGTATAAAGATACACAACATATCCCTCCAAACTGCTAATATTCCAAACCACTCCTTTAGAGTGCAGGCATTGTACTTCCCATTTCCAGGACTCAAGTCCGGCTATGTAAAAATAACCGGTTTCTGTGAAACCCTTCACTAAATATTACCCTGCTCACACTCCAACAGATCGTCAGGTCCCAAATACCATTCGTCTCCATTCACTCCTATCTAACACGCTCACGTACGCTTGCTGGAAGTCCAAGCCCCTCGCCCACAAAACCTCCTTCACCCCCTCCCTCCAATCTTTTCGAGGACGACCTCTACCCCGCCCTCTTTCCCCTACAGATTTATACACTCTCTATGTCATTCTACTTTGATCCATTCTCTCTAAATGACCAAACCACAACAACAACCCCTCTTCAGCCCTCTGACTAATACTTTTATTAACTCCACACCTTCTGCTAATTTCCACACTCCGAATTTTCTGCATAATATTTACACCACACATTGTCCTTAAACAGGACATCTCCACTGCCTCCAACCGTCTCCTCGCTGCTGCATTTACCACCCAAGCTTCACACCCATATAAGAGTGTTGGTACTACTATACTTTCATACATTCCCTTCTTTGCCTCCATAGATAACGTTTTTTGACTCCACATATACCTCAATGCACCACTCACCTTTCTTCCTTCATCAGTTCTATGATTAACCTCATAAATCCATCCGCTGACACGTGAACTCCCAAGTATCTGAAAACATTCACTTCTTCCATACTCCTCCCCAATTTGATATTCAATTTTTCTTTATCTAAATCATTTGATACTCTCATCACCTTACTCTTTTCTATGTTCACTTTCAACTTTCTACCTTTACACACACACACACAAACACACACACACACACACACACATACACGGGGCCAGGAGCTGAGTATCGACCCCTGCAACCACAATTAGGTGAGTACAATTAGGTGAGTACACACACACAGATATATATATATATATATATATATATATATATATATATATATATATATATATATATATATATATATATATATATGCACTCACAATATAAAAGCATAAGAAAAAAAATCTAGAAAAGAAACATGTTTTGTTTTTAAAAGCCCAGGCTGACTAGTTTAATTTTTGTTTATTTTTTAGCAACTCTTCTGTTTGCAGCACCATGTGAAGCACTATGTGAAGCACCATGTGAAGCACCATGTGAAGCACAATGTGAAGCACCATGTGAAGCACCATGTGCAGCACCATGTGAAGTACCATGTGAAGCACCATGTGCAGCACCATGTGGAGTACCATGTGAAGCACCATGTGCAGCACCATGTGAAGCACCATGTGAAGCACCATGTGAAGCATCATGTGAAGCACCATGTGAAGCACCATGTGAAGTACCATGTGAAGCACAGTGTGCAGCACCGTGTGCAGCACCATGTGAAGCACCATGTGAAGCATTATGTGAAGTACCATGTGAAGCACAGTGTGCAGCACCGTGTGCAGCACCATGAGAAGCACCATGTGAAGTACCATGTGAAGCACCATGTGCAGTACCATGTGAAGCACCATGTGAAGCACCATGTGAAGTACCATGTGAAGCACAGTGTGCAGCACCGTGTGCAGCACCATGAGAAGCACCATGTGAAGTACCATGTGAAGCACCATGTGCAGTACCATGTGAAGCACCATGTGAAGCATTATGTGAAGTACCATGTGAAGCACCATGTGCAGTACCATGTGAAGCACCATGTGAAGCACCATGTGAAGTACCATGTAAAGCACCATGTGCAGCACCATGTGAAGCACCATGTGAAGCACCATGTGCAGCACCATGTGAAGCACCATGTGAAGCACCATGTGAAGCACCATGTGAAGCACCGTGTGCAGCACCGTGTGCAGCACCATGTGAAGTACCATGTGAAGCACAGTGTGCAGCACCATGTGCAGCACCATGTGAAGCACAATGTGAAGCACAGTGTGCAGCACCGTGTGAAGCTCCGTATGCAGCACCATGTGAAGCACCGTGTGCAGCACCATGTGAAGTATCATGTGAAGCACCGTGTGCAGCACCGTGTACAGCACCATGTGAAGCACAGTGTGAAGCACAGTGTGCAGCACCATGTGAACCATGTGAAGCTCAGTATGCAGCACCGTGTGAAGCACCGTGTGCAGCACCGTGTGAAGCACCATGTGAAGCTCCGCATGCAGCACCGTGTGAAGCACCGTGTGCAGCACCGTGTGCAGCACCATGTAAAACACCATGTGAAGCTCCGTATGCAGCACCGTGTGAAGTACCGTGTGTAGCACCGTGTGCAGCACCGTGTGCAGCACCGTGTGAAGCACCATGTGAAGCACCATGTGAAGTTCCGTATGCAGCACCGTGTGAAGCACCGTGTGCAGCACCGTGTGAGGCACCGTGTGAAGCACCATGTGCAGCTCCGTATGCGGCACCGTGTGCAGTACCGTGTGAAGCATCATGTGCAGCACCGTGTGAAGCACCGTGTGAAGCACCATGTGCAGCTCCGTATGCAGCACCGTGTGCAGCACCGTGTGCAGCACCATGTGAAGCACCATGTGCAGCACCATGTGCAGCACCGTGTGAAGCACCGTGTGCAGCACCGTGTGAAGCACCATGTGAAGCACCATGTGCAGATCCGTGCGCAGCACCATGTGAAGCACCGTGTGCAGCACCGTGTGAAGCACCATGTGCAGCTCCGTATGCGGCACCGTGTGCAGCACCGTGTGAAGCATTATGTGCAGCACCATGTGCAGCACCATGTGCAGCACCGTTTGAAGCACCATGTGAAGCACCATGTGCAGCACCGTGTGCAGCTCCGTATGCAGCGCCCTGTGTAACACCGTGTGCAGCACCATGTGAAACACCATGTGCAGCACCGTGTGAAGCACAGTGTGCAGCACCGTGTGAAGCACCATGTGAAGCACCATGTGCAGCTCCGTGTGCAGCACCATGTGAAGCACCGTGTGCAACACCGTGTGCAGCACCGTGTGCAGCATCGTGAAGAACATTGTATAGAATATATTGAGCACCATGTTGACCGCACTGTGAGGCACCATGAGGAGCACCACGCGGAGCGCCGCGTTTAGCACAGTACTCGCCTAATTGTGGTTGCAGGGATCGAGACTCAGCTCCTGGCCCCGAGGAACTTGTGTAATAACGTGTGTAGCACCATGTGGAACACCGGGTGGAGCACTATGTTAAACACAGTGTAGAGCATTGCATGGAGCACCGTTGTGAGCACCTGTAAAAACACCATGTGGAGCACTATGCGTTTAATAGTGTGAACCACCATGTTGAACACCGTGTGAAACTGTGTAGAACACAATGTACATTGGTTATATGCACTGTGAATAACATCTTATTTTTGGTGAAGTAAATACAATCACTTATTCTCTCTGCTGCTCTTTTGCTGGTTCCTAATTGCTTATCGTGCTACGAAATAGTGTGGAAGTCACTAGTTTACACCTGTGCGTGGATTACTGGGCCTGTCTCTCTGCAGCCTGCCTTCAGTATTTCGTTACGACCTGCGATATTGCTTCGTGTTGCGTTGAGAGTATTGCAGGCAGCGTTTTGTTTTAGTGGGTTATGCCACCGACACGTGTTAGGCGATTGGTAACTGAATATACCCTTCTATACTTGCCCAGACTGTCTCTACAACGCTGCTGGTGAATTCATAGTGCTATTGATACAGAGTATCAAACTCTTACTGCTGCACAGATTCATGAGTGTATATGAGAGAAATTAAAGGTTGATTCGTGTCATATGGTATACAAAACTGAGCTTTCTGCTGCTATGGGAGCTAGCGCCGATCCTCGCATCGGTTCCTTAATTATGCAGGGGGGTAAACTTCTGAGCAACCAGACCAACAGCCACTTGGGAAAACGGGTGGTGAGTCAGGATTGTCTCGAAGGGCAGTCAGCTTTGTGAGCGCTCTAGTTGGCTAGACTCAACTCTGAGACTGCGATGGAGCAACGTGCGTTTGTCAAGGAAGTTTGATATAGAAGTAGTGGTGGTAGTTTCAGCGTACTGTGGTTGTCAGTTTCAGTGTTCAGAAACCTGTGTCGCTAGAACCTCGATTTTCTGATTCTGAGCATGAACAATTTTTCGAGTTTTTTGAAAATCAGTCTTGGTCATTGAGCATTGGGCAGTACTCGGGCACACAGCAAAGTTTACAGCTGGTTGGGTGATGATGAATTCGTTATTTACATTGTTGTGAAAGCAGAGGTTCTCGGTGCATATCAGTGCATTCCCGCCAAATGTAGGCGAGAATTCAAACTGAGCAAGCGTCAGTTGGGTCAGTCCCATGTGGCCTTTGTTCATGGGTAATCTAAAACTTTTGCAATGTGGTACAAAGCCACTGGTGTCACTAATTTAAGTGGGTCAGTGTAATTAGTCCTTGACAATCTCTTTAAGTCAGTTGGACCAGAGGCTAAGGTGTGTTTAGAAGACCATTCAGTGGCAATTGCACTGGACGCAGCTAGACTTGCTAACACATTTGAGGCCAACTGTTCCTTGTCCGGGGGTCTTTAAACCTTTCTTTACAGCTGCCTGGTATGGACAGAGTTCGTCATAGACGGACTTCTGAGTGGAATAAGCAGAAGGCTGGAGCTGAAAAATGACGTCTACCTCCAAGTCAGCATGGGGCAACAGATAATAATCCTAATCCCATCACAAATTACTGTTGCCGTAAGCCTGATCACGTCAAGACTACTTGTCCAAACTAGTGGTAAGTTAACTAAATCACTACTGCTAGGTAAAATAACTGCACTTCCCATCGAAAAAAATAGCAGGAAATATATGCATGTATGTCACCCTTTTATTGTCAAAGTAAAATCTCCCTTAAGGAGTATGAAACTCCCGTTGAGATATCCACCTTTAGGAACACCAAGACTTATTGCTCCCTCTTACAAGAGGGAGCAAACCTTATTAAATTCCTTAGTGTTATTACAAGCTTACAGAAATAAGTATTACGCTGGGAATTAACCGTGTGTCTAGGTGATTTTCCATGTAAGGTTTATTACTGCTAAGTAATAATACAGGGTGAATAGGGGGCAATGTGGCAGATGTTGCAAATGTATGGAATAGGAAGTAGGTTACTGAAAGTGGTGAAAAGTTTTTACGAGTATAGTAGAGGAGAGGGAGATTATTTCCCAGTAAAAGTAGGCCTTAGACATGGATGTGTGATGTAACAACGGTTGTTCAATATATTTATAGATGGGGTTGTAAGAGATGTGAATGCTCGGGTGTTGGCAAGAGGTGTGGAGTTAAAAGATAAGGAATCTAACACGAAGTGGGAGTTGTCACAGTTACTCTTTGCTGATGACACTGTGCTTTTGGGAGATTCTGGAGAGAAGTTGTAGAGGTTGGTGGATGAGTTTGGTAGGATATGTATGAGAAGAAAATTAAAATTGAGTATAGGGAAGAGTAAGGTGATGATAATAAAAAGAAGTTAGGTAACGAAAGATTGGATATCAGATTGGAAAGAGTATGGAGGAGGTGAATATAAATATTTATGAATGGACGTGTCAGCAGATAGGTCTACGAAAGATTCAATTCAATTCAATTTAATTCAAGTTTATTCTCTATAAGGGTTACAATGTGGGGTTTACAGGTTTTGGGTATTGTATGGTTTACATGTTATAAAATACTAATTACAGAGGGGGCTACTAGGACACCTTGCATGGCTAGGTATTTTGGGCAGACAGATTAATTCTTAACATTAAATCCTTACAGATTATGGTATTAAGGCTAAGTGACTATATCATAATTTGTGAGTTTAGCAATGTGAATGCTTTTGTTTTGGCACAATACAAAGTGTCTATATTGGAGTATCATAGGCAAACTTATGACTAGTTAGGATTTATTATTTTAAGAGTATGATTAGTATTTCTGGGTTTATAGTCAGTGGGTGAGTGAGTGTAATTGTGAACCACCAGGTGGTTATCATGTAGTTAGTTGTCGGGGTGTATCAGGAAGATAAGATGTTTTCTAACTGTAGTTTTGAAAGTGATGAATGTGTCTGCAGTTCTAGAGTTTTCAGGTAGGGTGTTTCAGATTTTAGGTCCTTTGAAATACATTGAAGGTTTAGTCGAACACGGGGAATGTCATAGAGATGTTTGTGTCTGGTGTTATGCCTGTGGATCCTGTCACAACCATCAAGAAAGTGTTTTAGGTCAAGGTTAATATTGGAATTTAAGGTCCTGTAGATATAGATTGCACAGTAGTGTGGATGTTCTGAACAGGGAGTAAGTTTAGATCTATGAAGAGTGGGGGGGGGTGTTGCCAGGGATATGATTTAGTGATTATTCTTACTGCGGCTTTTTGTTGGGTTATTATTGGCTTTAGGTGTGTTGCTGCAGTTGAACCCCAAGCACAGATAGCATAGGTGAGGTATAAATATATAAGTGAATGGTATAGTGAGAGATGGGCAGTTTGCGGCACGTAGTATCGTATCTTGGAGAGGATCCCCACCGTTTCGGATCCTTTTTTTGCTATGTGTTGGATATGGATGCTGAAATTTAGGTTGTTGTAGAGGTATAGGCCAAGGAATTTGCCCTCATTATGTCTGGCAATTAGAGTGTTGTCGATCTTAATGTTAAGTTGCGCAACACCTGCTCTGCTACCAAACATAATATATTAGGTTTTGTCAGTGTTAAGTGCAAGTTTATTGGCTGTCATCCAAGTCGATATTTTGAGCAGCTCCTCGTTAACAATGGTGTTGAGGGTGGCATGATTAGGGTGGGAAATGACGTAAGTCGTATCGTCAGCAAAGAGAATGGGTTTCAGGTGCTGGGATATGTTTGGAAGATCATTGATGTAAATGAGGAAGAGCAGGGGTCCAAGGACACTTCCCTGCGGAACTCCAGTGTCAAGTGGCCGTATTGACGAGGCTGTGTCTTTATTGGTGACATACTGATACCTATTAGAAAGGTAGGATTTAAATTATGCAAGCGCATGGCCTCTTATACCATAGTGGTCAAGTTTGTGGAGTAGGATGCCGTGGTCTACTGTGTCGAACGCTTTTCTTAATCCAATAAAAATTCCTAGTGGATATTCCTTATTTTCCAATGCTGTATAAAGCAGGTCTAGCATTTTTATAATTGCATCATCAGTGCTTTTATTTTTCCTGAATCCAAATTGGCAGGGGTTGAGTATGTTTTGTAACGTTATAAATGAATATAGTCTCCTGTGCACGAGTTTCTCGAAGATTTTGGATAGCAATGGTAAGTTTGATATTGGCCTATAGTTGTTTACATCTGTAGGGTCACCACCTTTATGTATTGGTGTAACCCTTGCTGTCTTGAGTAGTGTCGGGAAAGTGCTAGTTTCTAGTGACTTGTTAAAAAGTAATGTAATAGCATGCGAAAGGACATGGACTGCTCGCTTGTACAATAATGGTGAGACGTGAGACAGATTCCCCGAGTTATTTTTAAGTGACTTTATGATCACGGTGACTTCCGTGGGCTCAGTTGGTACAAGATAGAAGGAATTTGGGAAATTCCCATCTAGGTAGTCCCCGGCACTGGCATTGGTAAGTGGGATTTTACTGGCGAGATTAGATCCTATGTTTGAGACGAAGTCGTTTATCTTGTTAGCTGTATCAGTGGGATGCAGTGGTGTTTCATGAGGTTTAGTTAGTGCAATATACTTGTTTTATTTCAGTTTGTGGGTCCCCAGAATCTGGGAAAGTGTTTTCCAGGTCTTTTTTTATATCTTCTCTTGTGTCAGTGAATCTGCTGGAGTAGTACAGTTGTTTGGCTTTCTTTATTAATTTGATGAGAACTGTTGAATATTGTTTAAGAATATTTTTGTGTATTAAGCCCTGTCTATATTGCTTTTCATATTGGTGTTTCTTTTCAATGGATTTCAGAATGCTGCTGGTTAGCCATGGGCAACCAAGCCGTTTATTCGTGATCTGTTTCGTTTTTATAGGACAATATTTGTTGCACAGTCTAAGTATTTTGTTAAGAAAAATGTCTGTCCAATCGTCAATACCATTGGCATTGGAGAATTCTGTAGGCCAGTCAACAGTCTCTAGGTCTGCTGTGAAATTCCTTATTGAGGCCTCGTCATGGAGTCTAAATGAAACTTTGTTGTATTCGAGTGGTGGCTTACTAATGTTTGTTAAGAGGAAGGTTGGGTAGTGGTCAGTAGTGCTGTCTGTGATTATCTCTGATTTAAGGGGAGCTAGTATATTTGTCCATATGTGGTCTCAGTCAGCCTGGTTGGTTTAGTTATTTTTGGTATGAGAAGTGTGTTGTTCATATTGTTGATGAAATCAGTTACAGTCTTATCATCTGGTAGGTCAAGGTTGATATTGAAGTCTCCAGCTGCTAGAAAGGCCTTAGCTTGCTACCACCTGCAGCTCACAAGACTGCCATCCCCACGAGCCCCTTTGGGGCGGGGCAGATGGCAGACCAGAGGCCTAGCTTCTCCCTACGAGCCCCGTGAGGGCGGGGAATGTGGCTAGGCCTGGGGACAGTTGGTCCCAAAGTTGAGGGGGTATTTGTACCTCCTCCCATGGGAGACTTAAGTCTCGACACACTCCCCAGATAGGGAGCCAAGGCCGGGTCACCACTACTTGGAAAAGACCCGGGCCGGGAGAATACCGGCGAAAAAAAAAAAAAAAAAAAAGTCTCCAGCTAAGAGAAGTCTCCAGTTGAGATGAGGTGAATAACAGAATTGACGAAAGGAAATAAGGTGAGTGGTACACTGGTTAGTCTGTAGAGACAAAGAACTTTCTCCATGGTAAGAAAGAGGGGAATGTATGAAAGTATAGTTATACCAAAGCTCTTATACAGGTGCAAATCATGGGTGATGAATGTTGCAGCAAGGAGAAAGCTGGAAGTGTCTGAGGGCAATGTGTGGTGTGAATATAATGCAGAGAATTCGTAGTTTGGAAATTAGGAGAAGGTGCGGGATTACCAAAACTGTTACCCAGAGGGCTGACGAGGGTTGTTGAGGTGGTTCGGACATGTAGAGAGGGTGGAACAAAATAGAATGACTTCGAAAGTGTATAGCTCTGTAGTGGAGGGAAGGCAGCCTAGGATAGGTTGGAGGGAGGGGGTAAAGGAGGTTATGTGTGCAATGGGCTTGGTCTTCCAGCAAGCATGAGTGCGTTAGATAGGAGCGAATAGAGACAAATAGTTTTTAAGAATTGACGTGCTGTTGGAGTATGAGTCCTGGAGATGGGAATTAATTTTAGGGGGTTGCACTCTGAAGGAGGGGTGTTAATGTTGCAGTTTTATAACTGTAGTGTAAGCTCCCCTCTAGCAAGACAGTGATGGAGTAAATGATGGAGAAAGTTTTTTTTTTTCGGGCCACCCTACCTTGGTGGGAAACGGCCAATGTGTTAAATAAAATTATAAAATTCTAAATTTTAGATGTTGTCCCGGGCCCACTCGAACCACCGAAATCTTTTCTCCGCTGTTGGCCATAACTCAGGCAATGCCCAAAAAAGTGTCTTAAAAAAATGCTGACCTCTCCTTGAAGGACAACGATCTAGAGCTCGAAAATTTATTTTGAGAGGAAAGCTGGCCAGAGTCTCGTAAATCTAGTGAGAAGTTCCTGATCGAACCTTCCTATTCCGCTGTCGTAGGATTGTCAAACGTATCTGTTTTCATGCCCGTGGGACTGTCTTTTCGGGAAGAGCTACTAAAGGATCACCTTCTTTAGCCTCCGCTCTTAAAGCTGTCATGGGCGAATCCAACTCAGATCACCCGGTTAAATATGAAACTAAAAATAACTTGCTCACATGTACAGAAACTGGTAGGGAAGCTTGCTACCAAACAGATTGTTAGTTCCCCCCAAAAATAAAAATTCGGGTTCTGAAAAAAGTTTGCAATTCTTCTTTAGCAGGACATTTGGGGGTCACTAAAACCTTTTTTGGATATTACAACATTTTTATTGGCCAGGTATAAGACGAGATTTGTGGAGTCATATCCGTTCCTGTTGTGAGTGTCAGCCAGTGGGTAAGCCAGGGCACTATATTAGACTCGCACCATTTCAACCCATCCCCAATGATGGAGAGCCATTTACGGACTTAGTTATCGGTTTTGTGGTATCCTGAGGTAGTACCTGTGCATAGTATCAACTCTAACGCCATTCTGAAAGTCCTCATTAAGTGTATTTCCCACATTGGCATTTCCCAATCGGTCCAGAGTGACCAGGGCACTAATTTTACAGAGAAGCTTTAACTAGGCTAGGAATTAATCCAAAGCTGTCGTCCACAGCCTATCACCTTCAGTTGCACGAAGCCCTAAAAACTACCACCACTTGGATGAATCGCTTCCTCTGTTACTCGCAGTGCGAGATATTGTGCAGGAATCATCTGGAAACAGTCATTTTGAGCTTGGTTTTCGGGCATAATGTGAGATCACTACAGTTTATTTGGGCGATATAGTTGTAGCTTCTGATATGTTTTGAATATTGCTTTAAGAGGTTCAGAATCTTTCGACTGACAATAAACCTGGCCAGTCTACTATACCCTTCTTGGTGCATCAAGTAGGTAGTGGCAAAGTAACACCTAAATTTGCCAAAGTTTTGGCTATTAAAAATTATCACAATCCACAGGATTAGAAGTCCTTGCAAAGGTTCGTATGAATAATGGGAATTTATAGAAAATTCTGCAAAAATATTTGCAGTTGTTGTAGTCCTCTTAACCTCACTTACCAGTCACAAGAATAAATTTTGCTGGACTCCAAATTGTCAAGAGGCGTTTAAACGTCTCTAATTAGATGAAACCATTCTTTTGTCATCTCAATTTTTCAACACCCCTTGTATTACAGGTTGATGCTTGTGAATCGGGTGTTGGGGCAGTGTTACTCCAAGCTGCTGGTGAGGGTGAGCTGCAGCCTGTAGCATACTACTCAAGCAAATACCAGGCTTATCATCGGGCATATTTTATTATTCAGAAGGAGGCCCCTCTCCCTGGTACTTCCGCTGGTGCCTTTTGACGTGTTTTTGTCCAGTACATCGCATCTGGTCACCGCTTCCAATGACCACAATTCTCTGACCTACCTTAGCTCAATGAAGAACAAAAAATATCAGACTGATGGGATAGGCTTTACTGTTGCATTCTTACTACCTCTCCATACGCCACTCAGCCAGCAAATATAATGTGCAGGTGGACACCCTTTCCAAAACATGATTGATGCGTTTGGGACGACGTGGTCATGATGTAAAATTAAAGTTAATCTGACCATAATATTTTTTTAGTGAGGAGACACTTGCTCCCGTCCGCAAGTGTCTTGAACCTACACTAGCCCTATTGTCTGCTGTCTCGCAGCAAGGTTGTGTCCTTTCAGTTCATCATTCTCTAATGAGCTGGATGGTTGAGAGGAAAGGTGATTCCATTACTATTTTATGACATGGTGGCACACTACCCATGGAGGATGCCTGGTGCTGGCTATTAGAATCCTTTTGGGGTGGGGGTTTGGCATGCTAAGAGAATGTTACATTTTAGTCGTCTTATGTTACACTCTCATATACTCATGCCTCCCGGTCAGCAAACCTGGTGCTAAGGGTTTAACGAGAAGCATCGTCATCATATCAGTACCTAGGTTCAACCCACCAATATCACGGAACCTCGCTCCAGTTGTGAAGCGACGTGGGACGCTCGTGAAGCAGCTTTGGCGGACTAACCTTACCAGCTGGTCACTACAGTTCTGTGTCTTGTGCTCGCATTCGCCTCATTGTTCATACATGCAAATACTGTACATAGGCTATTATTATTAATTATTATTATTATTATTATTATTATTGTTGTTGTTGTTGTAATCAAGGGGAAACGTTAAACCTGTAGGATTATACAGCGCCTGTGGGGGGGGGGGGATGGAAGGTATTCAGGCTTATTTCAGGGAACTGGGAGCACAGGTCCAATTCCCTAGATCAAGAGCCCCTCACCAGCATCAACGAACCTTCCTTGAGGGGTACATAGGCTATAGGCTTAATATTGCTGTATAACCCTTGTGGTTTAGCGCTTCTTTTTGATTATAATAATAATATAGGCTTTATACACTGTAAATACCAGTTTATTTTTAGTGACGGAAATACAATCATTTATTCTCTCTGCAACCTTTTTTCTCGTTCCTAATTGGATATCATGTTACGGGAAGGTGTGTGGGCCAGTAGTCTACATCTGGGTGCTGGCCAGTGGTCTACACCTGGGTGCTGGCCAGTGGTCTACACCTGGGTGCTGGCCAGTGGTCTACACCTGGGTGCTGGCCAGTGGTCTACACCTGGGTGCTGGCCAGTGGTCTACACCTGGGTGCTGGCCAGTGGTCTACACCTGGGTGCTGGCCAGTAGTCTACACCTGGGTGCTGGCCAGTAGTCTACACCTGGGTGCTGGCCAGTAGTCTACACCTGGGTGCTGGCCAGTAGTCTACACCTGAGTGCTGGCCAGTGGTCTACATCTGGGTGCTGGCCAGTAGTCTACACCTGGGTGCTGGCCAGTGGTCTACACCTGGGTGCTGGCCAGTGGTCTACACCTGGGTGCTGGCCAGTAGTCTACACCTGGGTGCTGGCCAGTAGTCTACACCTGGGTGCTGGCCAGTAGTCTACACCTGAGTGCTGGCCAGTGGTCTACATCTGGGTGCTGGCCAGTAGTCTACACCTGGGTGCTAGCCAGTAGTCTACACCTGGGTGCTGGCCAGTGGTCTACACCTGGGTGCTGGCCAGTAGTCTACACCTGGGTGCTGGCCAGTAGTCTACACCTGGGTGCTGGCCAGTAGTCTACACCTGAGTGCTGGCCAGTGGTCTACATCTGGGTGCTGGCCAGTGGTCTACACCTGGGTGCTGGCCAGTAGTCTACACCTGAGTGCTGGCCAGTGGTCTACACCTGGGTGCTGGCTAGTAGTCTACACCTGAGTGCTGGCCAGTGGTCTACACCTGGGTGTTGGCCAGTAGTCTACACCTGGGTGCTGGCCAGTGGTCTACATCTAGGTGTTGGCTAGTAGCCTACACCTGAGTGCATAATACCAGTTTATGGTATGATTATTTGTCTGATATAGTTTATGGTGTCTGGTATAATGACAGATGTCTAGTACAATTTCTGGTGTTTGGATTGATGACGGGTTTGGTATGATGACAAGTATCTGGTGTGACTACTATTGTAGGTTATAATTACTGAGTCTGGTATGACAGGTGTTTTTTATTAGGATGTGTTTCAAGAATGATGAAAGTGTATTGTATGATGACAGAAAACGTGAATGAATAGTGTCTGGCACAAAATTAGGTGACTGGAATGATGACATGTTGTCTGTCATGATAACAGAAGTATGTATAATGACTTATCTGCTGTGATAGTATGTCTAGTATATGTTTCGGGTTTGATGAGGGGATTTTCAATATAATGAAAGGTGTCTGGCATGATGACTAGTGTTAGGAATGATGACAGGCGTCTGGTACGATTACTAGACTGATATGATGACAGGAATTTGGTAAGTTGACAGTATGATTACAGTGTCTAGTTTGATGACTGAAGTCTGCTGTGATGACAAATGTCCAGTATGATGAATGGTGTTTAGCATGATAACAGGTGTCTGGAATGACAGCAGGAGTCTAATATGCTGAATGTTAACTGATATGATGCGAGAAATAAAATTTGAGGACTGGTGCCTGATATGATGACTAATGTCTGGTTGGATTGCTGGCGTTCGGTATAATGACAGTCTTCTAGTATTTTAACATAAGTCTGATATAATAATAGGTGTCTACTTTGACTGGTGATGTCTGCTATAATGACAGGAGTCTGACATGAGAGATGTCTGGTATGAATTCTGGTGCTTAATATGATGACAATATTCTGGTATGATTAAATGTCTGATATAATGACCTGTGTCCAGCACGATGACAGACGACTTGTAGGACGACATGTGTCAGGTATTCGAGATAGGGTCTGATATGGGGACTGGTGTCTGGGATATGGACATGTTTTCTGGTTGCAAACATGTGTCTAATATAATGACTTGTGTATGATGACAAGTCTCATAAATGCTGGCATGTATTAGTCATGACAGATGCCTGGTATGAATGTTGGTGTTTGCAGTGATGACATGGTATGTGGTATAATTACATGTGTTTCATATGAAGGTAGCTGACTTGTATGATAAATGGTGTCTGTATAATGGCAGCCGCCAGGAATGATGACTAGAGTCTGGTATGATCACAGGTGAGTGATATAAAGAGAGGAGAAAAGTATAATGTCAAGTGTTTGGCAGAATGACTCGTACCAAGTATGATTACTGATGTTCGGTATGATGACAGAAGAAACACATAACAAAAACTGCCCGATATGATTACATGTGTCAAGTAAGAGAACACTGATGTCTAATTATGTGATGAAAAGTGTTAGCAACTATGTCAAATTTTTGGTATGATACCTGTTGTCTAGAATGATGATATGTGGTCAGGTATATCAGTTGTCTAGTATAAGCAATGATGTGTGTCATGATGACAGATGTCAAGTATAATGACAATTATCAGGCACGATGAGAAGTGTCTGGTATGTTAACGGGTGTGTGGCATGATGACAGGTGTCTGGTATACCCTCTGATGTCAGATATGATAGCAGGTGTCTATTATGATTAGATATTTCTGGTATGATGACAGGAGTCTGATACGATAGCAGGTGTGAAAAGTATGATGAGAGGTGTCTTGTTTGGTGGCAGAAATTTAATACATGTCCCTGCTGTCTGGTATGACGGCGGGTTCAGTTCACAGATTACCACACTTATGAGAGGAACCTGATGGTGACGCTTCAGTCTGTCTTGGACCATTGTCAAGTCACAACTGAGGCGAGAAAATCTGAGAAGGCTGGAAGTCAGTTTAAAAGAAGAGAGGGGGAAGAAGGGAATAGTTGTCGCAGTAGTGGTAGTTTTGGTAGTGGTAGTAGCAGTATTAGTTGCAGTAGTAGTATTAGTTGCAGCAGTAGTAGTAGAAGACATACTAGTAGTAACAGTAGTAGTGGAGATGCAGGTATTAGCAGCAGTTTTTGTTCCTTGGGCTTGTGAGATATGATAGTAATGTTTAATTGACTGTTGTCAGAAATGATAGGTGTCTATTATCATGACAGGTGATTAGTATGATGAGAGGTGTTTGGTACGATGACAGGTATCTGATACTATGGATATAGTGATATGTCTTGTATAAAAGAAAGATATCTGGTATTTTGTCAGAAGTGAAGTATGATGAAACGTGTTTAGTATGATGACGTGTGTGTAGTATGATAATTTATGTGTGAAATGATGACTAAGTGTCTGATATGATGAGAGATGTCAAATATAATATTAAATGACTGGTATAATGGCAGGTGTCTGTTAAGTTCACTGGTGTGTAATATGCTGGCTGGAGTCTGATATGATGACAGGTATATGACATGATGAAATTAAGTCACATGTGCAACATCTGGGTATCTTTATTGTAGACGTTTCGCCATCCAGTGGCTTTATCAATACAAATTCCAGGACATAACT
The DNA here is from genome assembly GCF_038502225.1 of Cherax quadricarinatus. Taxonomy (NCBI): domain Eukaryota; kingdom Metazoa; phylum Arthropoda; class Malacostraca; order Decapoda; family Parastacidae; genus Cherax; species Cherax quadricarinatus. Next base: position 17,023,844 of record NC_091381.1, read on the forward strand.
TGAAGACAGTAGGACTATATGCAGAAGATGAGGTAATCAGTCCCTCAACCTTGAAGTTGGTGCGAAGAGCACCGTAGTCGTGGAGATTCCCAGAGATACCCAGATGTTGCACATGTGTCTTAATTTCATCATCTTGTCGGTATTATATACCATTCTTGCACAGGTATATGACATAACGATAATATGTCTGGCATAATGACAGGTATCTACAATGAGAACAGTAGTCTTGGGTGATGACAGATGACTGGTATGATTGCTACTTTTGGTATGACTCCTGATGTCTGGTATGATGACAAGTGATTGCTAAGATGAAAGGTGTCTGCAATATTCATATGTTAGGTACGATGCAAGTGTCATGTATTATGAGAAGCGGTGAGTATGTTAACCGGTATGATGACCGATGTCAGGAATGATGAGAGATGTGTATAAGGATAAAAGGGAGTCTTTTATGTTGACAGGTATCTCACGTAATGATTGTATCAAAAATGATGTCTGGTGTCAAGTATGATAAAAGGTGTGTATTATGATGACTCGAGCCTGCGATGGTTAGAGGTGTCTGGTATGATGACAAGTGTTTCGTAATATAACTGGTGTCATATATGACAAATGTTTTATTTTGTAATAAGTGACTTGTTTAGTGTCTTATCTGGTATGATATAGAGGGGTTTATATGATGTTTAACATATGATGGAAGTGGTCTAGAATGATAAGATTGGTCTTGAATCATGATTGTGGTCTAGAATCATGAGAGTGGTCTAGAATCATGAGAGTAGTCTAGAATCATGAGATTGGTCCAGAATCATGAGAGTGGTCTAGAATCATGAGAGTGGTCTAGAATCATGAGAGCAGTCTAGAATCATGAGAGTGGTCTAGAATCATGAGAATGGTCTAGAATCATGAGAGTGGTCTAGAATCATGAGAATGGTCTAGAATTATGCGTGGTCTAGAATCATGAGAATGGTCTAGAATCATGAGAGTGGTCTAGAATCATGAGAATGGTCTAGAATCATGAGAGTGGTCTAGAATCATGAGAATGGTCTAGAATTATGCGTGGTCTAGAATCATGAGAATGGTCTAGAATGATAAGAGTGGTCTAGAATCATAAGAGTGGTCTAGAATTATGCGTGGTCTAGAATCATGAGAGTGGACTAGAATGATAAGAGTGGTCTAAAATCATGAGAGTGGTCTAGAATCATGAGAGTGGTCTAGAATCATGAGAGTGGTCTAGAATCATGAGAATGGTCTAGAATCATGAGAGTGGTCTAGAATCATGAGAATGGTCTAGAATCATGAGAGTGGTTTAGAATCATGAGAGTGGTCTAGAATCATGAGAGTGATCTTGAATCATGAGAGTGGTCTAGAATCATGAGAGTGGTCTAGAATCATAAGAGTGGTCTAGAATCATGAGAGTGGTCTAGAATCATGAGAGTGGTCTAGAATCATGAGAGTGGTCTAGAATCATGAGAGTGGTCTAGAATCATGAGAGTGGTCTAGAATCATGAGAATGGTCTAGAATCATAAGAGTTATCTAGAATCATGAGAATGGTCTAGAATCATAAGTGGTCTAGAATCATGAGGATGGTCTAGAATCATAAGAGTGGTCTAGAATCATGAGAATGGTCTAGAATCATAAGAGTGATCTAGAATCATGAGAATGGTCTAGAATCATAAGTGGTCTAGAATCATGAGGATGGTCTAGAATCATAAGAGTGGTCTAGAATCATGAGAATGGTCTAGAATCATGAGAGTGGTCTAGAATCATGAGAATGGTCTAGAATCATGAGAGTGGTCTAGAATCATGAGAATGGTCTAGAATCATAAGAGTGGTCTAGAATCATGAGAATGGTCTAGAATCATGAGAGTGGTCTAGAATCATGAGAATGGTCTAGAATCATAAGAGTGGTCTAGAATCATGAGAATGGTCTAGAATCATAAGAGTGGTCTAGAATCATGAGAATGGTCACGCTGAATTGGCTTTGTAATAAGAATAGTAAAATTACCAAATTTTCAAAATAACTGATCCTAATAACCAATTTCCTTTCAGTGATAGATTTTTTTTTTGTTATTCAGGATAGCCTGTAAAGTGATCTATTATCAAAATGGCGGAGAGGTCTCAGAAGCTTGCTGTAGATTCTGAAGCATCACTAGACAGTGATAAGTAAATCATCTTCCACAACTTTAGCTACTGAGAATTCTGGAAGCATTTTTAGGAAAGCATCACTGATCAGGAGTAATATAATTAACAAAAAACTTAGGTTATTAGAAGATGGCAACTTTGATATTACAAGAATTACAAATTAAAGAAACCGCTTGCCATTAACAGTAAAGTAGCTGCAAACAGCGATTCTGCTGAGAGTAATGACATCTTTCAGTGCAATTCTCTATTAAAAGGCACTCTCCGGCCAAAGCCACCTGATGTGTGAAATTTATAAAGATGTGTAATCTGTAGTTTTGTGAAGCATACAGAAATCTATGAAAAGTATCACGTTTTAGAAATAACAGCTAAAAACTTCTTGAAGGCAGGTAGGTGTACTCATGCAAGGTGAAATTGACGTCAGAACTTAAGTTACAGTACATAAACTCAGTGATCGGCTCAAACTTACATTGTCATAAATCCTAAGTTAAATAATACTTTTGTATGAACTACTTAGAAGAAGATTGGTGTTGTTAATGAGGTAGGCGCCATTTCGCCACTTTCAGTCTCAAATTGGTATAGTAATATTTGGAATTATATAGTAGGATTAAGCTTCCTTTCGGGGCTTTTAATCCAAGAAAATGGACTTGTCCTCCCCTTCTTTGGGTTGAGTAAGATTGCTGCATGATTCCTGAGTTTAGAACTTTCCTGTTTAAAATAAAAAAATTACTAACGGAGTTAATCTCACTAGTTGATCATTCTTTGAAATGGATTTTATTATATATAGGATGTAAAGGAGCAAATTTTGTTTGATTTTTATGCAAATTTTAACGTTCATTTTTTTTCTGTGTAAAACAAACAATCTGCAGAATGTCTCTTTAGTTTAGCAATAAATCAGACTTGGATTTTGCTGGTGTATACTAGGTTAAGTCTCCATAATGCATTTTTGAGTGCCTGTAACTCCTTTTCTGCTCCCAAGACCCCTTAAAAAATTGTATATTATATTCCCGAAGTCTAAATATATTTATTTTCTTACTAATATTTTTTCTTCGATTTCCTAAGGCATTTAGAAAATTCAAATTATGCTTTTCCTGAGAAAATTTCTAAATTGCACGTCAGAATGGATTAAATTCTTCAATACTGATTATCTGATAATTCAATTTCTGAGTATCCTCAACCTTAAAAATGGCATATTTTAAGATATTAGTCCCTTTAAGATAACCAGAAAGAGTTTTTTCTTAGTGAAAGGTGTGAATTGGGTTTGGGCTGTGCATTTTCTAATTTGCAATATTTGTTGAAGAAATTGGATATTAATTTCTATGTGATGACTTGTGAATCACTTTAAAATTCGCTTCAAAGCCTCATTTCTAATAACTAACATTAACCATTTTTGCTACGCTCTTGCTATTGGGTCCACTGAGGCACAGGGAGCTGGAGTTATGCAATTCTGTCATAACTTTTCCGGATTGCGCTGTGACTGAAATATCTAGTTAATAATTTTTGTTCGTTTATTTATGATAGAAAATATGACGTGGATATCTGCAAGAAGATTATTTGGTCAATTAAGGCAGACAAATATGTGACCTTTCAATATTTATTTAGGTATGGTTAATTCAGCATTAGTTACTGCATTAATTCCGACACATGACAAAATTCCTGGCTAAAAAAGCGCAACTCCAATATATACGGAAGTTGCACATGCGCTTACTTCACACACACACACACACACACACACACACACACACACACACACACACACACACACACACACACACACACACACACATGAATGACATGATATGGCAGAAGGGATAGATTCAGAGGTGTGCCTGTTTGTAGAGGGTGTGAAACTAAAGAGGAGAATACAAGACGACGAGGATCAGGTAAATCTACAAGGGGATCTGGACAGGTTGTAAGCCTGGTCCCACAAATGGCTTCTGGACTTTAAACTCACCAAGTGGAAGGCCGTGAAGCTTAGAGAAGGACAAAGAAGACAGCAGACGGACAATAGTCTATGGGGTCAACAGCTGCAAAACTCACTCAAGGAAAATGATCTTGGGGTGAGCATTGTACCAAACACATCATCTGAGGCATGCGTTGAACACATCGGCCAAATAACCACTGCAGCGTATGGGCGCCTGACAATTCTAAGAATAGCGTTTTGACTCTAAGTAAGCAGTCATTCACGACACTGTACACTGTGAACGTCAGGCCCCTACTAGAGTACGCAGCACTAGTATGGAAACTACACTGATCAAACACGTGAAGAAATTTGAGAAAGTGCAAAAGTTTGTTACAAAACTAGTCACGGAGCTAAGGGGTTTGTTTATTCTATAGGATGAGGTTAAGGGAACCCAACCTAACGACACTAAAGGACAGAAGGATCTGGGAGGACATGATAATGACAAATAAAATACTGAGAAGAACTGAGAAGGTAGAAAGGGTGAGAATGTTTCAAAGATGGGAAACAAGAACAAAGGGACACAGCTGGAAAATTAAAGCCCAGATGAGTCACGAAGAATTTAGGAAGTATTAATTCAGCCTTAGAGATGTCAGAAACTGGAACGATATGGAGAATGAAGTATTGGAGGCAGGATCCCCACAGACCAAGAGCTAAGAGTAGACCCCCAACAACCATATATTGGTGAGCTCACGGTATATGTTAGTCCCACACTGAGAAGAACAGTACCAGTATGGAACACATATCTCAAAAAGCATATCAAGGAAGTGGAAAAAAGGGGCAGAGATTTATAGCCAGACTAGTCCTGGAGTTAAGGATTATGTGCTATGAGGAAAGATAATGAGGAATTTTTTTTTATATTTTATTAAAGACAATACAATACATTAAAAAATAAAAGAACACAGTATCGAATCTTCCACAGAAATTATAAATTTTCATTGTCGAGAAACACACTGAACGTTTAACTTTGTGCTGACTCAAACTGTTCCTCATCCCCTGTGCATTATATCCCTTTACACCTATGTTAAATACAAGATTACACAAAATTATACATTACATCAACCAAAAATATATTACAAATGCATTATTATTATTATAAACAAAATGAAGCGCTAAACCTACAACATGCATTAATTTCAATCAGTGAACTTGTCACTCGACAGACAGGTGTGCAATGTTATTTAATACAAGGTGTAACACATCTTGTAGTATTGGTGACACAACAATTTAACCACCCATCTATAACAGCCTATTCAGAGCATCCAATCCCGTTTCCACTCTACGAGTAACAACAAAAAACCTTCGTGTATTTAACTTTGTATACGTTATAAGGAAAACCGCAAAACTGCCGTATGAGAAAACCACACCGTGGTTATGAGTACCCCCCCTCCCCCCCCCGTTTCGCAGACTATGTCACAATCACTCCGGCAAGAAACAATACCCCAGACCACACTAAGGTCCCCCTCCGTCACCCTACATTACACCCCGATCACTATACACACCAAATAAAACGTACATTCCAGTCGCAAAAAAAAACCTAACTCTTCCCTCCCTCCCCCTCCCGGAAGACTAACCCTTTGGCTCCACCGAGGGATTTATATACCTACCTACACCTCATTACTCCTTTAACATTTCCATCATTAGATTCCTATACCCCAACGAAAAGGCTCCCTCCCAACATTGCCCATACACCTCTCTATTCCTACATTTCGTCCTATAAAAATGGCACATCAGTGCTCTGACGCACATCGCACCCCTATTATCCCTCATACCCCATGACACGTATAAGTAGTCAAGTACCAAATATGAAACAGAACGTCGTACCACATCCGAGCAATCTGCCATCTCGAGACTCAAAGCTCTAAGCATCGACAAATCCCCCTCCCACTCGTCTGAGAACACCCTTGAACCAATTCCTAACCTTATGTAAACAGTCACAAAAGTATACAACGTGAAACACCGTTTCCGGCCACCCGCACAGCGCACAGGTTCTGAATCATTCCCATAACGTACAATTGTGCCTTGGACGCCAAAATCCCGTGGAGGAAGCGGTAACCAGTTTCCCTAACCCATGGTTGTAAGCGCAAATTCTTGAACCCCTGCCATATAGTCTTCCAATGATATCCTGGGAAAACCTCATCACCTATGACCTCTCCTGATGTTATACTTATACTGTCAAATTTACCTGCCCGAACTCTCCTATGGTTATGCATTACCAATAAGTACCGTAACAGCGCTTCGCATCATGTGAGGTCTTTCCTCACCCCATGAGGGCATCACCGCGTCAACCCTCGTTCCCTTGACCCCACCCCTTGTCAAGAATTCCTGTCGTATGTATATGCTCATTAGGCGACTGTGTAGTGGTATTAGCCCCAATCCTCCCTTAGCTACATGCTCATAACGAAGTCCTTCCCTAACCAGTGTCTAAGGTAACCCCATATGAAATCCAAAACCTTCCTCTGTAACCGCAACACATCGTCCGTCATCAATGGATAGACTGCCGAAACAAACTATAATTTACTATACACCAGTACACTGACAACGATTACTCGCTGGTGTAATGTTACATCACCTGGTCGCCATCCAGCCATCTTACGTATTGCAGCTGCTACTACAATCGACGAAGTAAATGCACGCGCCGCATGTTCGTCATTGCAAAAGAAAAAAACGCAGGTCTTTAATTGCTCAACGGTTCTCCACCCATACTCCTTACATAACGTCCCCCTCACCCAGGATCCCACCTCCAAAAGTTTGGATTTTTCTCTATTAATGCGCATGGAAGACGCATCACTAAAAAACTCTATAACCTCATTAACGAACGCCAAACCACTCCTACTACGCACCAAGATGGTGGTATCGTCTACATAACATAAAATTCCTACTGCTTCGCCCTGCACACAATCCTCCCCCCCCCTACACCACTCATTACCAATCTATAAAAGGGGTATATGTGTCTTACCTAACAATCTGTCGGTATTTTATACCTTTTTAATGTTCATTCTGTCAGACACTGCAACACAAGGGTATCTTCCAAATCAACCTACGTCTCACCTCCTGGCACTATATAAGGCCCGATTCTGTCACTTCAACTTCATATTGTTTCAGACAACGGAACAATGCTCTTCTCAAGACTGAGGGACTGACCACCTCAAAACTTTAAGGGTGATGGACTGATTACATCGTCTTCAAGTATCTTCTGCTTCTATCAACTTTTCTGTACTCGACTGAAGAAGCCTACTGGGTAGGCGAAACGTTTCAAAATAAAGATACCTAACTGTTGCATATGTGTCTTACCTAACAATCTGTCGGTATTTTATACCATTTTAATGTTCATTCTGTCAGACACTGCAACACAAGGGTATCTTGGTACAGACCATCTACTTCAACAACCTCTACTAGTGAGAACGGCTGGGTTTGAGAAGGACCTGCCCTCCCAAATCAACCTACGTCTCACCTCCTTGCACTATATAAGGCCGGATTCTGTCACTTCAACTTCATATTGTTTCAGACAACGGAACAATGCTCTTCTCAAGACTGAGGGACTGACCACCTCAAAACTTTAAGGGTGATGGACTGATTACATCGTCTTCAAGTATCTTCTGCTTCTATCAACTTTTCTGTACTCGACTGAAGAAGCCTACTGTGTAGGCGAAACGTTTCAAAATAAAGATACCTAACTGTTGCATATGTGTCTTACCTAACAATCTGTCGGTATTTTATACCATTTTAATGTTCATTCTGTCAGACACTGCAACACAAGGGTATCTTGGTACAGACCATCTACTTCAACAACCTCTACTAGTGAGAACGGCTGGGTTTGAGAAGGACCTGCCCTCCCAAATCAACCTACGTCTCACCTCCTGGCACTATATAAGGCATTCTGTCACTTCAACTTCATATTGTTTCAGACAACGGAACAATGCTCTGGCCTGCAAACAGGCAAACAAAAGCTGCGAGAGGGGACACCCCTGCCGAAGCCCCCACCCCATGCCTACCGCAGACCCCAAACTCCCATTGAAATGGACCCGTACCTGTGCCTCCGTATATAACGTACGCACCCACGCTACTATTTCTTCCCCGAAACCCTGCTTCAATAATATTGCTAATAATGTTTCCCTATAAATATTGTCAAAAGCCTTTTCCCAATCTAATCCTACGACTCCGCCTCCACTACAATCCTCCACGAAACTTTAGAGGCGTCGATGATCAACTCTTACAGACCGTCCAGGAATCCCGTATTGCCCTTCCCATATTACCTTTTCTAAAACCTGTTTTATCCGGCTTTCCAAAATACGCGAAAAAATCTTATAATCTGCCCCCATCAACATGATGGACCTACATGCCTCCAAAGATTCGCGGACCTCGGCCTTTGGTACCAACACTTCAACACCCAACCCTGCTTCACTGCCCATCCTACCTCTAATTTTCATTGAATTGTAAAGTTGCCAGAATAAACATGAATGAGGAATTACTAAATGCAATCTCATAAAACAATGTACAAGTTACTGAGAGGAAATGATAGGGTGGATAGGGACTGTATTATTGAGAGAAGAGAAATACAGACTCGAGGAACACTTTAAGCTAGAGGGATGTTAGGAAGTATTTCTTCAGCTTAATGGTGGTCAAAAAAGGCACCAATTTCGTACTAAAAAAACCTATATTTAACTTTAAGGTGAAGCATCATCAGGCTCTGTTAGCCAAAAAAGGTTGAAATCAGAATCGGCCAGGTAAAAGGAGAGACCAAGAGCTGTGACTAGACAGCTTTAAGACATATAGGTGAGTATACACACACACACACACACACACACACAGACACACACACACACACACACACACACACAGACACACACACACACACACACACACTCACACACACACACACACAATCAGACAGACAGAGGATGTTCCAGTGATGGGACAGAGCAACAAGGGGTCACAGTTAGAAGTTGAAGACTCGGATGAATCACAGGGATGTTAGGAATTATTTCTTCAGTCACAGAGTTGTCAGGAAGTGAAATAGTCTGGCGAGTGATGTAGTGGAGGCAGGATTCATACATAATTTTAAGAAGGGGTACGATAAAGCTCATAGAGCAGGAAGAGTAACCAAGTAGCGGCCAGTGAAGAGGTGGGGCCAGGAGCTGTGAATCAACCCCTGCAATCACAACTAGGTGAGTACAACTATGTGAGTACACACACCCAAACACACTTGCATACAGATTCATACACACAAATTTACAATTGCACTCACATACATTGACGCTCATATTCACGCATACAAACGCGCGCGCACACACACACACACACACACACACACACACACACACACACACACACACACACACGTGAAACAGTATCGTTAGTGCTCCCAAGATTTAGCGTTCCAGTAGCTGTCCTAAGATTAATTATTAGCGATCATCGTACGTGATTGAATCAGTGAACATACCTACAAGAGTGTTACAGCTTTCTAGAATGTGAATAATGTGATAAGATCAAGAACTTTACAATATAAATTTGAATGCAGGTGTTTTTACTGGAAGGTGTGTGAAGGAGGGTAGGAAGCAGCTGGTCAGGCTGTTGGCACCTGTGTTGACACAAATAATCAAAACAAACATATTTAATGGGGCAAGGCTGTGACCTTAAATAAAAATAAATGCAAATATCTCATCGGTTACGGCAGCAGTGAAGTAAATAATGAATGGAAAAGATTTAGTCAAAATTCCCAGCAGCTGTAACTGCAGTTAGTATCATCAGGTTATGATTATGACCATAATACTAAAGGAAAAAGAGTGAATACCAAGTTATTAAAAAAAAAAAACTTGAATGCATGATAAACACTACGGAGGGAGTTACAAACTGAGGGAGTTCGTAGAAGCCACCACCAGGAGCCTCCATTGTTGTGCAGACGACATCACTTGCCTATGTGTGGGAGTAATTTTGGTTAGTATCTAAAGTCTCAGTGTCTCGCCCTGCTGGGTGTATCCTATACCATCACTCTCTCCCTAACTTTGAATGCCAGGAGATAGATACAGGTATCCTTGATAATATTTAGTAAATTACTAAAAAAATTTCAGAAGGGTTGTGTAGCCTGGTGAAACCCCCACCCCACACTTTCCCAACGAAAGACAAGCTCGTAAACGAGCACGCACGCACGCACGCACGCACACCGAAAACTGACTGTTCTTTCCCCCCTAACCCCCTCTTACCCTCTCTCCCCACCCCCCAGCTCCATCTCTGCCCTTCTCTCTCTCTCTCTCTCTCTCTCTCTTTCTCTCTCTCTATGCACCTTCCTCCCTTTCTCTATCTCTCTTTCCATATTTCTCTCTCCCCCTCGTCCTCTCTCTCTCCCCCTCACACACACCTTCCATTCATCTTCATTTTCCTCCTACCTCGCATCCCCCCAAACACACACACTCACTCTGAACATACGTAAGCTTGTTCCTGGGGTAAAATACATAAGCTCCTTTCTGTGGAAAAAAAAATGGATTACCCAAGAGGGCAGAGACCTAGGGGTCTCTTGGACGAACCCAGGAGGGAGGAGCCTGGGAGGGAAGATTGGGAGCTAGAGCTCAGAAAAAGGCAGGACGAGTGGGGGAAGGAAGCTAGCAGAGCTTGGCAATGGAGGAGAGGATAGCTGAAGAGAGCAGGAAGTGAGGACTACGAGTCTTAGCAGCAGAAGTGCTTAGAAGAAGAGCTAAAAAACCTGAAACAGATTAGAGAGACAAATGACGGTACAAACATGTACCAGTCATAGACAAGGGAACTGTAGATCTAGGAAAAGATGAGCACACTAAGATCAAATGAGAAGCCTGAAGACAAAGAAACTACGACATATGCAGAGACTCTAACAGACAACTACAGTGGCAAGGAACAACAGAGCAGGAAAGACAGTCCGCTCGCTAAGCATAGGGGCTGCAGCAAGGGCAGGGATTGAAGGCAGGAACGTTCCGATGGAAGGAACTAAAACACCTCAGAGGATGCAAAGGAAGACACAGTGAGAGGAGAGGGAGAGGTCAATATTTGTCTACAGGCTCCAAGGAGTCGAAGGGTAAACCTATGATGAAAGAAACCAAGGGGAGAAAAAAAGCGATCGAAGGTATCATGAAAGCAATAGGTGAGGGAGATATGACCCAGATGACAAATTTTCGGAAAATTGGGTGGTTTGCAAGAGGAAGGAAACGGCCTGTTAAAGTAATTTTCAGGGCAGAATCAGTTCGAACCAAGATCCTGCAGGAGAAAGCACGACTGAGGGACAAACCAGAGTACCGGAGAGTGTACATCGATTGTGACAGAACACAGGAAGAAAGGACGATATTGAGAGAGAGGGTACAAAGACGAAAGGAGGAACGGGACGCATTGATGAAGATGAGCAGAACCCAGACTCAGGTGGATGGGCAAACACACCCTACAGAAACACCTTCAGAAGGACTCGAACCACGACAACCCCAAAGCAACTGAACAATCTAATCCAAAACCCACACACTGTTCCCTCTGCCCCCACCCCCACATCACAAATCCCACCCCTACAGCAGCTCCCTATGGGCACTCTGCCCTCACCCTCCATCACAAACCCCACCCACACTGCAAACCTCCATAGGCCCCCTCCAGGGCTCCCACTCCCCCATCCCCAATATTCTTTCAGGGCCACCGTGATAGATAAGAAGCTGAAGGTATGGTACACGAACGCAGATGGAATAACGAGGAAATGCGAGGAGTGATTTCAACCACAGGGAGATCGATTGGGAAAACCTGGAGCCTCATGGGAGTCCCAAAACATGGAGAGCCAAGTTGATGGATGTGGTATTGGAAAACCTCATGCATCAACACGTTTGGGACACTACCAGAGAGAGTGGGGAGGATGAACCAGCAAGACTGGACCTTATGTTCACCTTGAGCAGTTAAGACATAGAAGACATCACATATGAAAGGCCCCTTGGAGATAGTGATCACGTAGTTCTGAGTTTTGATTACATAGTAGAGTTACAAGAGGAGAGAGCAACAGGAATCGAATGGAAAAAGTCAAACTATAAAATGGGGGGCTACACAGGTATGAGGAACTTCCTGCGAGAGGTTCAGTGGGACAGAGAACTGGTAGGAAAGTCAGTAAACAAAATGATGGAATATGTAACAACAAAATGCAAGGAGGCAGGGGAAAGATTTGTTCCCAAGGGCAGCAGAAACAAAGAAGAAGACCAAAGCGAGTCTGTGGTTTAACCGAAGGTGTAGGGAGGCAAAAACTAAGTGCATTAGAGAATGGAAGAGGTACAGAACGCAAAGGACCCAGGAAAATAAGGAGATCAGTCGAGGAGCCAGAAACGAGTATGCACAGATAAGGAGGGAGGCCCAGCGTTAGTATGAAAATGACATAGCATCGAAAGTCAAGTCTAACCCGAAACTTCTGTCTAGCCACATTAGGAGAAAGACAACAGTCAAATACCAGGTGATCAGGCTGAGGAAAGAAGGTGGGGAATTCACAAGAAATGATCAAGAGGTGTGCGAGGAGCTTAACACAAGATTTAACAAAGTATTGACAGTGGAGACAAGAAGGACTCTAGGAAAACAGGACAGAGGGTGACACCAACAGGGAATACACCAACAAGTGCTGGATGACATACACACAACTGAAGAAGAGATGAAGAAGCTGCTAAGTGACCCTGATATCTCAAGGCCAATGGGACCGGACAAAACAAATGTTTACAGAAACCCCTCAACCCTGTCACCCCATATCAACGAAACACAATAACCAGAAACAAACCACACTTCATAGCCCCCCTCCACCAGCACTAATTTGGCAATCACAGCAGCCTATCATAATATTCAGCCCTGCCTCCCATACCCTCAGCCTACACCATCCTCTTCCACCTCCCAAAATACAGGACTGGAAAGGAAGGTAAAGGTATAAGAACATAAGAACATAAGACTGGAGGAACACTGCAGATGGCCTACTGCCCCATACAAGGCAGGTTCTTATCAAAACCACCCCTACTCTAAACTACCCAAGAATTTACTTCTGTACCCACGACACCAATCAAACCCAGCCCCTCCCACCCATATATTTGACCAATCCCTTTGTAAAACTACCCGAGGTCCTAACCTCGATCACCCTACTCGGAAGACCGTTCCACACATCCACAACTCTGAAAACCAATACTTACCTATGACCTTTCTAAATCTAAATTTATTTAACTTAAATCCATTATTTCTGGTTCTTACCTGGTTCGGCATCCTCAGTACTTTATTAATATCACCTTTGTTTATCCCCATCATCCACTTATACACCTCGATGATATCTCCCCTCATTCTACGTCTCTCCAGAGAGTGGAGATTCAGTATAGATGGAACAACAAATAAGAGTGAAAAGTGGCAAGAACAAATCATTGATGCATTCTCTGACATCACAGCAATAACAGAGACAAAATTTACAAGGATGATAATAGATGCAATCTATCCAACTGGATAACAGATCCTGAAGAAAGACAGAGAGAACAGAGGAGGGGAAGGAGTGGCACTGTTCATCAAAAACCAGTGGAGTTTTGAGGAAATGGGAGGAATGAAGAGAAGAGAATCAGGCAACCACATTGTATGAACGCTTCAGACTGGGAGTCCAAAGGTGATGATAGCAGTGATGTATAACCCTCCACTGAACAGCAGGAGACCAAGATAAAGTATGAGTGCAATAGAACAATGGTAGATACACTAGCTGAAGTGGCCAAGAGGGCTCATTTGGGAAGGACAAAATTACTCATAATGGGGGATTTCAATCATAATGAGTTTGCCTGGGAAAACCTAGAGCCACATGGGGGACCAGAAACATGGAGGGTCAGATATTGGAGACAGTATTGGAGAACTTCTTGCACCAAAATGTTATGGATACAACCAGAGAGAGGATGTTGCAGCAAGGCTGGGTTTCATATTCACCTTCAATAGTTCAGACATAGGGATATCACACACGAAAAACCCCTTGGTGCTAGTGATCACGATGTTCTGAGTTTCGAATTCTTTGTCGAGTTAACAGTGGAGAATGCAGCGGCACGAGAAGGACGAGAGAAGCCAAACTTCAAAAAAGAGTGCTACATAGGCATGAGAAGATTCCCGCATGAAGTGCAGTGGGAAAGGGAAATAGAGGAAAAGTCAGTAAATAAAATGATGGAACTAGTAACCACTATTTGCAGGGAGGCAGAGAAGTTCATAACAAAGGGTAACAGAAAAAAATGGTAACTGGAGATGTAAAGAGGCCAAAGCAAAGTGTGCTAGAACATTGATAAAGCATAGAAGGCAAGGACTGAAGGAAACAAGGAGTTGAGCAGAATTACCAAAAACGAATATGCAGTGATAAGGAGAGAACGACATACCATCAAAAGCCAAATCTGAACCAAAGTTGTTATACAATCACATTAGGAGAAAAACAACAGTCAAGGACAGGGTAATCAGGCTGAGGAAAGGAGGGGTGCTCACAAAGAGTGATCAGGAGGTATGTGATGAACTTAACACAAGATTGAAAGAGGTATTCACTATAGAGACAGAAATGCATCCAGGAAACTATGGAGGTACGGTACACCAGCAGGTGCTGGACACAGTGCACGTAACCAAGGAGGAGGTGAAGAAACTGCAGTGGGCCCAGATAACATATCTCCATGGTTCTTGAGAGAAGGGGCAGAGGAATTGTGTGTGCCGCTAGCAGCAATCTTCAATAAATCTATCGAAATTAGGCAATTGCCTGAGGCGTGGAAGACAACAAATTTAGTTCCAATTTTTAAGAAAGGAAACACACAAGCAGCGTTAAACTACAGACCAGTATTACTGACTTGCATAGTGTAAAGTCACGGAAAAGATGATCAGGAGAAGAGCGGTGGAGCACAATGAATGGATTGGGCTCATACATGACAATAAGCACAGCTTCACAGATTCGAAATTGTGTGTCACAAATCTACTTGAGTTCTACTAGAAGGTAACAGAAGTAAGACAGGAAAGAGAGGGATGGGTAGATTGCAGCTTTTTGAACTGCAAGAAGGCTTTTGACACAGTACCATACAAGAGACTGGTACAAAATTAAAGGAACAGGCAGAAATAATAGGGAAAGTACTGCACTAGATCAAGGAATAACTGACAGGAAGGAAACAACGAGTGTTGGTACGTGATGAAGTTTCAGAGTGGGTGCATGTGTCGAGTGGGGTTCGACAAGGGTCAGTCCTAGGTCCGGTGCTGTTTCTTGTGTACGTGAATGACATGATAGAAGGAATAGATCCTGAAATGTCGCTGTTCGCTGGTGATGTGAAACTGATGAGGATAATACAAGTGGGCGAGGATCAGCTAAGATTGCATGGGAATCTGGACAGACTACAAGTCTGGTCCAACACATGGCTCCTAGAGTTTACCCCCAGTAAGTACAAAACTCATGAAGATTGGTGAAGGACAAAGAAGACTACAAACGGAATGCAGGTTGGGGATCAAAGGTTGCAAACGTCACTTAAAGAAAAGGATCTTAGGGTAAGCATTATAACGAATATGTCCATTGAGGCACCCATCAATCAAATAATTGCAGCAGCACATGGGCGCTTGGCAAACCTGAGAATAGCATTTCGACATCTGAGAGAGGAATCGTTCACGACATTGTACACCGTAAACGTCAGACCCATACTGGAGTATGCAGCACGAGAATGGAACCTACACTTAGTCAAATACGTCACGAAATTGAAGAATGTGCAAAAGTTTGCAACAAGATTAGTCCCGGAACTGAACTGTATGTCTTACGAGGAGAGATTATGGGAACTCAACCTGATGACACTAGAGAATAGGAGGCATAGGAGTGACATGATAATGACGTATAAAATACTGAGAGAAATTGGCAAGGTGAACAGGGCTCGAATGTTTCAGAAATTGAATACAGGAACAAAGGGCCACAACTGGAAGTTGAAAACCCAGATGAGTCATAGGGATGTTAGGAATTATTTTTTTCTCCTTAGAGTTGTCAGGAAGTGGAATGATCTGGAGAATGTACTAGAAGAGGTATGATAAAGCTCATGGAGCAGAGAGTGACTTAGTTTCAGTGAAGAGAGGGGCCAGGAGCTATGACTTGACTCCTATAACCACATATAGGTGAGTACATATAGGTGAGTGCATCCACACTGAGCACTGGGACATCAAATAGGGAAGAGATTGAGGGAAGGAATGCTGCAATGGAAGCAAATAAATCGACTTGGAATGCAATAGGAAATGCAGTAGGAGGACGAAAGGGAGAGGTCAGTTATCGCTTATTGGCACCAGGAAGCTGAAGGGGAAACTAATGAAGAAACGAGGGGGAGGAAAAAGCGGTTGAAAGCATCCTGAAAACCACAGGAGAAGGTGAATGACCCAGTTGACAAGTTTTCTGAGAATAGGGGGATTTACAAAAGGAAAAAACGGCCGGTCAAAGTGATTTTCAAGGTGGAATCAGCTCAAGAAAGGATCATTCTAGAGGGTGTACCTCAACTGCAACAGACCACAAGAGGAAAAGCAGAAACTGAAAGAGAGGGTACAAAGATGCAAGAAAGTAAGAGAGGCAAAGAGGAGGAGATGAGCAGGAGAACCCAGACTCAGGAGGAAGAGCAAATACAACTCACCCACAGAAGGGCCTCAACAACAATAACCACAACATAACTCAAAACCCACACACCATACCCACTGCCCCCACCCCTCTCAGCACAAATTTCACCCCCACAGCAAACCCCAACCCTAATGTTCTCCCCAGACAATAGATTTAGAAATGAAGTTGAAAAAGACATGATGATGAACCAGCAACACTGGACCTTGTATTCAACTTGAGTAGTTCGAACATCGAGGGCATCACATACGAAAGACCCCTTGGAGCTAGTGATCACATAGATCTAAGCTTTGAATGCATAGTAGAGTTAAAAGTGGAGAAGGCAAGTGGAATATGATGGGAAAAGCCAAACTACAAATGTGAGGACGACACAGGCATGAGGAACTTTCTGAAAATGGTTCAGTGGAAAAGAGAATTTGTAGGAAAATCAGTAAACGAAATGATGGACTATGTGACAATAAAATGCAAGGAGTCAGAAGAGAGGTTTGTTCCCAAAAGCAACAGACATAATGGGATGACCAGAACGAACCCTTGGTTTACTCAAAGGTGTAAAGAGACAATAACTAAGAGCACTAGAGAACGGAAAAAGTACAGAACACAAAAGATCCAGAAAAATAAAGAGATTAGTTGAAGAGCCAGAAATGAGCATGAACGGATATGGAGGAAGGCCCAGTGACAGTGCGAGAATGACAGAGTATAAAAAGTCAAGTCTGACCCGAAGATGTTAGATAGCCACATCAGGGAGAAGACAACTGTCTGGTAATCAGGCTGATGAAGAAAGGTGGGGAGCTCACAAGAAATGACCAAGAAGAATGTGAGAAGCTCAACATGATATTTAAAGAAGTATTTATAATGAAGACAGAAAGGACTTCGGGAAGTGAGAATAGGGATGGGGGGTACACCAGCAACGGAAATATCAACAAGTGCTGGATGAAATACACACAACCGAGGAGGAAGTGAGGAGCTAAGTGAGTTTGATACCTCAAAGGCGGTGGGGCTTGATAACATCTCTCTGTGGTTTTTTAGAGAGAGAGCACAGACACTGTGTGTGCCTCTAACCACAATTTTCATCACATCTACTGAAGTTGGGAAACTACCTGAGGTATGGAAGACAACAAATGTAGTCCCCATTTTTACAAAAGGAAACAGACACAAGCACTAAACTACAGACCTGTGTCGCTGATTTGTATAGTATGCCAAGTATTGGAAAAGATAATCAGAAGGAGAGTGGTGGAGCACTTAAAACGGAACAAACTTATAAACAACAACAAGTCTCAATAGTACCAGTAACCAGGTACCAATGTCAGTAGTGACTCACTACCATCCATCTGTGTGAATCACTTGTTATTCACTGTTACAGTTGACCATAGCATGTTCTGAACGCCGCTCACCCTCTAGGATTCATCTCATGAGTCAGTCGAAGGGTAGGGAGCGGAGACGCAGGTCAGGCTTGGCGCTTCCCATACATTCCATTTTAATATGCTTCATTATTGACTACATGACTGTTATTACCGAATCCATGTTACAAAACCCAACGGGACGCCAACGTGGATTCAGTCAAGGAAAGTCCTGTGTCACAAACCTAGTATAGTTTTATGACAAGGTAACAGAAGTAAGACAAGAGAACAAGGGTGGGTAGATTGCATTTTCTTGGATTGTATGAAGACCTTCGACACAGTTCCTCATAAGAGAATAGTGTAAAAGCTGGAGGACTAGGCACACATGACAGGATGGACAATGCAATGAAATGAATCAGACAGTACCTGACAGGGAGGCAACAACGAGTCATGGTACGTGACAAGGTGTCAAAGTGGGTCAATCCTAGGACCAGTGCTGCTTTTGGTATAAGTGAATGACATGATGGAAGGGATAGACTCAGAAGTGTCCCTTTTTGCAGTTGATGAGAAGTTATGATGAGAATTAAATCGGATGAGGATGAGGAGAGACTACAGAGAGACCTGGACAAAATCTCCCTGTATGGCTGGTCCAGCAACTGGCTCCTTGAATTTGACCCCACCAAATGCAGAGTCATGAAGATCGGGGAATGGCAAAGAAAATCTCGGACAGAGTACAGGCTAGGTGGCCAAAAACTACAAACTTCACTCAAGGAATAGGACCTTGGGGTGTGTTTAATACCGTACGCATCTCCTCAGGGGCACATGAACCAGATAACTGCTGCAGCATATGGACGCCTGGCAAACCTGAGAATAGCGTTCCGATACCTCAGTAAGGAATCGTTGAGGGCTTTGTACACCGTGTATGTCAGATCCATACTGGAGCATGCATCGCCAGTTTGGAACCCACACCTGATCAAGCAAGTCAAGGAATTAGAGAAAGTGCAAATTCCAAAAAGGGTAATGCCCTACAAAGAAAGGTTAAGGACAGGAGGGTTACGGAAGACATGGTAACGACATGCATACTGTGAGAAATTGACAAGGTGGACAGAGACAGGATGTTCCAAAGATGGGACACAGAAACAAGGGGTCACAATTAAAAGTTTTGGACTCCGATGAGTCAGAGAGATGTTAGGAAGTATTTCCTTAGTCACAGAGTTCTCAGGAAGTGACATAGTGGAGGCAAGAACCATACACAGGTTTAAGACGAGGTATGATATTGTTCATGGAGAAGGGAGAGAGAGGAACCCAGTAGTGATCAGTGGAGAGGCGTTATATCTCGACCCCTGCAACCACAAATAGATGAGTTGAAATAGTTGAGTACACACACACACACACACACACACACACACACACACACACACACACACACACACACACACACACAGACTAGTATCACCGACGCGCATAGTATTCAATGTCATGGAGAAGATTATCAGGAGAAGAGTGGTGGAGTACCTTACCTGCGACAACCAACACGGATTCAGGGATGGGAAATCTTGTGTCACAACCTTTCTAGAGTTCTATGACAAGTGACATTATTAAGACAAGAGAAAGAGGGGTGGGTAGATTGCATTTTCTTGGAATGTAAAAAGGCATTCGACACAGTTCCACACATGAGATTAGTGAAAAGCTGAAGGACCAGACAGGGATAACAGGGAAGGCACCGTAATGGATCAGAGAATACCTGACAGGAAGAGAACAGCAAGTCAAGGTACGTGACGAGGTTTCGGAATGGGAGCATGTGACGAGCGGGGTTCCACAAGGGTTAGTTCTAGGATCGATGTTGCTTCTCGTATGTGTGAAAGTCGTGACAGAAGGAATAGACTCACACGATGTGAAGTAAATGAGGAGAATTCAGTCGGAGGAAGACCAGGCAGGACTACAAAGGGATCTGGACAGGCTGCAGGTCTAGTCTAGCAACTGGCTCCTGGAGTTCAACCCCAACAAGTGCAGTCATGAAGATCGGGGAAGATCAAAGAAGACCGCAGACAGAATACAGCTTAGGTGGCCAAAGACTGCAAGCCTCACTCAAGGAAAAGAATGTGCTGATTCGCACATCACCCATATAACTGCTGCAGCACCTAGGCGACTGGCAAACCTGAGAATAACTTTCCGACATCTCAGTAAGGAGTCGTGCAGGACTCTGTACACCATCAGGCCTATATTAGAGTATGCAGCACCAATTTGGAACCCACACATTTTCAGGAAATTAAAGAAAGTGCAAAGTTTTGCAGCAAGGCTAATCTTGGAGCAAAGGGGCATGTTCTACTAGGAGAGGTTAAGGGAAATTGACCTTATGACATTGAAGGACATGAAGGACAGGTGGGACATGATAACATAAAATTCTGAGAGGAATCGACAAGAAGGATAGAGATAAAATGTTTCAGAGATGGGACACAGAATCAGGAGGTCAAAATTGGAAGATGTAGACTCAGATGAGTAACAGTGATGTTATGAAGCATTTCTTCAGTCATAGAGTTGTCAGGAAGTGAGTGACCCAGTAGCGACCAGTAAAAACGCGAAGCCAGGAGCTATGACTCGACGGCTGCAACCACGATTAGATGAGTACAATTAGGTGAGTATGCACAGAAACACACACACACACACACACAAGGTAAAAGAAGTAAGCCACGAAAGAGACTAGTAGGTGGATTGCATTTTCCTAGACAGCAGTAAGGCCTTCAACACAGTTCCTCACAAGAGATTAGTGCTGAAGCTGGAGGATCAGGCGCGTATAGCAGGAAGGGCACTGCAATGGATCAGAGAATACCTGACAGGGAGGCAACGAGTCATGGTACGTGAAGAGGTATCACACTGGGTGCCTGTGACGAGCGGGGTCCCACAGGGGGTCAGTTCTAGGACCAGTGCTATTTTTGATATATATGAGTGAGATGATGGAAGGGACAGACTCTGAAGTGTCCCTGTTCGCAGGTGATCTGAAGTTGATGAGAAGAATTAAATCGTATGAGGATCAGGCAGGTCTACAAAGAGACCTGGACAGGCTGGACAGGTAGTCCAGAAACTGGCTTCTCAAATTCAACCCTGCCAAATGCACAGTCATGAAGATAGGGGAAGGGCAAAGAAGACCGAAGACAGAGTATAGGCTAGGTGGACAAAGACTGCAAAACTCACTCATGGAGAAAGATCTTGGGGTGACCATAACACCGAGCACGTCTCCAGAGGCACACATCAAACAGATAACTGCTGCAGCATATGGGTGCCTGGCAAACCTGGCAATAGCGTTCCGATACCTTAATAAGGAATCGTTAAAGACACTGTAACTGTGTACGTCAGGCCCATAGTTTGGAACCCACACCTGGTAAAGAAGTTAGAGAAAGTATAAAGGTTTGCAACAAGGCTAGTTCCAGAGCTCAAGGGAATGTCCTACGATGAAAGGTTGAGGGAAATCGGACTGACGACTCTGGGGGACAGAAGGGTCAGGGGAGACATGATAACGACATACAATATACTGCGTGGAATAGATAAGGTGGACAGAGACAGGATGTTCCAGAGAGGGGACACAGAAACAAGGGGTCGCAATTGGAAGTTGAAGACTCAGACGAGTCACAGGGATGTTAGGAAGTATTTCTTCAGTCATTGGGTCGACAGGAAGTAGAACAGCCTAGCAAGTGACGTAGTGGAGGCAAGAACCATACATATCTTTAAGACGATGAATGTCAAAGCTCAGGAATCAGAGAGAGAACCTAGTAGCGATCAGTGAAGAGGAGGGGCCAGGAGCTGAGTCTCGACCCCTGCAGCCACAATTAGGTGAGTACAATTAGGTGAGTACACATACACACACACACAAGAGTACTCACACAAGACTAGTCCCAGACCTAAGGGGTATGTCCTACGAGGAGAGATTAAGGAAAATAGACCTGACGACACTAGAAGACAGGAAAGTTAGGGGGGATATGATAACTACATATAAAATACTGAGAGATATTGACAAGGTGGACGGAGACAAGATGTTCCAGAGATGGGATACAGCAGCATGGGGTCACAGTTGGAAGTTGAAGACTCAGATGAACCACAGGGATGTTAGGAAGTATTTCTTCAGTCACAGAGCTGTCAGGAAGTGGAATAGCCTGGGTAGTGATGTAGTGATCCATGCATGGCTTTAAGAAGAGGTATGATAAAGCTCACGGAGCGGGAAGAGTGACCGGATAGCGGCCAGTTGAAGAGGCGGGGCCAGGGGCCGTGGCTCGATCCCCGCAACCACAACTAGGTGAGTATACACACACACACACACACACACACACACACACACACACACGCACACACACACACACACACAAAGCCGAGAATAGCTGGTAGTCTTGTCTGCGACTAATGATGATCCATTCAAAAGACCTGGATGCTGCATCTTTTCAACTCACATTCGTGAGCTAACGAGCATCACTGAATTAGCAACAAGATCCTATATTTGGTAATCATCTTGATAACTTAATTTCTTACGCAAAAGATTACATGAGTGAATGTGGCTTCGGTGTTCTCTCTCCAGCTTCCTAGTGACTGTTTTCTAGCAAAAATATGATTCTTATATCAAGGGCGTGCTTGGGAAAAACCTTTATTTGTATTAACATGTTTGTTGAGGCAAAATTCAAAATTCTCTTCAACCTAACTTTACAGCGTTTTTCATTTCATTACTCAAACTGCGAAAGTTTTATTCATAATGTCTCCAAGGCATGTGTTTGCTTCTCATTCATTCTAGTCCCTCACTTCCCTCCACCTCAGTCTTATTAACTAGGCTGAATTGTTTCCCTGAGTTTCCCTCTAGTATCATGATATATATATATATATATATATATATATATATATATATATATATATATATATATATATATATATATATATATATATATATATATGACGTGCTGTTAGAGTGTGAGCAAAGTAACATTTATGAAGGGATTCAGGGAAACCGGCAGGCCAGACTTGAGTCCTGGAGATGGGAAGTACAGTGCCTGCACTCTGAAGGAGGGGTGTTAATGTTGCAGTTTAAAAACTGTAGTGTAAAGCACCCTTCTGGCAAGACAGTGATGGAGTGAATGATGGTGAAAGTTTTTCTTTTTCGGGCCACCCTGCCTTGGTGGGAATCGGCCGGTGTGATAATAAAAAAATAAAAAATAATATATATATATATGCAAAACAACCACTCTGAAAGAATAGATAAATTCCAAGCGCTTTCGTGACTACTCACATTATCAAGGAACTATGAAAGTAAAGCATACAAGGAAGCTATATAAGGGGTCTGGCCAGCACCTCACTATCAGATCCCACAACGGTTAAACACCTGACGCGCGCCGACCCAACTTGGACAGGTCCTTTGCACAACTCACCCACAAACTATTCTACCCAAGAAAATTTAAAAATTATTATTTGTCCAGTGTATTATTAAACTCTTCCCAAATTCTATTAATTATAAATGGATCTAATTTATATAAACCAAAGGAAATATTCATATTATTGTCAAAACTGCTTTTTATGAAACAAGATTCAATTATATTCCTGTCGACCATGGACTTGCTTGATACTACTTTCTCAACTTTTTGAAAATCAATTGGATGGTTAAAATCTCTTACATGAATAAATAGAGCATTGGAATCTTGTCCAGTTCTAATGCTATATTTATGTTGTTTTAATAAACTTTATCGCAAATTTTACAAGGAATCATATAGACACATCCATCAGCATTTTGGGGGGAATTCTTTATCAAAAGTTTTTTTTACTATATCAAGATTTTTGAATACAACTTTAATATTAAAAGTCTTAAGAAGAGAAGGCATATCAACCAAGTTTTCATGGTAAGGGAGAACCAACATATTTTTAGTTGAATAAGGCTGGTTGTCCCTTTTTGAATTGTAAAAAGTATTTCTAGCAACTTTAAAAGATTTACCAATTACATTTTTTGGGTATTTTAAATCATTACCTATTTCATAAATTTTGGATATTTCCTCATCTATGAACTCAGGACTACAAATTCGTAAAGCTCTCAAAAACATTGATGAGAAAACAGACAGTTTGACTCTATGTTGATGCGAGGAATAATAGTGGACATAGGAACAGTTATTTGTAGGTTTTCTGTAAATTTTAAATTTGAATTCATTATTACCCTTAATAATTAAAACATCTAGAAAAGGCAATGAGTTATTTTCTTCAAACTCAACAGTAAAGTTAATAGAATGGGCTAAGCTATTTAATTTTCCAAGGAAATGGTGTATATCTACATTTTTGTTCATAAGACACAAAATATCGTCAACATATCTGAACCACTTAGCTCTATT